>NW_028279656.1:0-183785 GCF_059751315.1 Micrasema longulum
TATTATATTTGTTTATCTGAACAAACTAAAAAAATACATTTTAAAAACCAGCCAGTGACAGGTCGTAAGCCCTGTAAATGCCTAGACTTCCATATTCCGTTATCAAAAATGTTTTCGCTCCTTGTTGCAATAATGAATTTAGAAATAATTCGTCTTTTGTTTTTTATAGCAGTTACGACATTTATAAGTGTTCTTGTAAATTAAAAGGATTGTCGGTGTGAAATGACTAGATATTTTCAATCCAGCTAAATTGGGCTAGTGGGAATAACGAGGTACCGCCCAAGAGTTGTATCACACTGTTTACAATACCCGTCTGGACAAGGCCATGACAAATGAGTATCATGTCTCTGCGTGACAAGTGCCAACAGGGTTAATAGCTTCAGATGCCTACTTCCGCGGTATCATATGAGATTGTTCGTGTTTGTGGGGAGGTGGGGTATGATGAGGTACGGCACTGGCGGCGTGTGTAGGGGAGTAGTGGACATAACGGGGTACGGAAAACTTGAGTTTGTGGCGGGAAGTGAGATAAAACTTAAATTTTAACTCTTGTATAATGCCAGTTCTCCTATATGGGTGCGAATCTAGGCACCTTACCAAAGCTAAAAACACCAAACTTCTGAGTTTTGAGAGTAAGTGCTTAAGAAAAATATTAGGTATAAGGTGGTTCGATTTATAACTATCATTGAAGTCCGAGAACGGACGCAGCAGCCTCCTATAACGAGCGTCTTGAGGATGCGGTGAAGGTCCTGGCTTGGACACGTGCTGAAAGCTAAAAACACCAAACTTCTGAGTTTTGAGAGTAAGTGCTTAAGAAAAATATTAGGTATAAGGTGGTTCGATTTATAACTACCATTGAAGTCCGAGAACGGACGCAGCAGCCTCCTATAACGAGCGTCTTGAGAATGCGGTGAAGGTCCTGGCTTGGACACGTGCTGCGCATGCTTCAGGAGAACCTAAACCCAAGTTGCCTCTTCTTTAAACCTGCGGAATCGCGCCGTCCTGGAAGGCCGTCAATGACGATCTTTAGACTTTATTCGGCGGAATTAAGGGGCGCTAGATTGACATGGGAAGAAGCGAGAATGCTGGCTGGCGATAGGGTCTCCTGGAGGCAACTGGTGATGTCCACATGCTCTACTTAGGAGCGGATGTGGAAAAGAAGAAGAAGTGAGATAAAATGGAATACATCAGAGCCCCGATTACAATGAAATGTTAACAGAGGTATCTCCAAATGTCTTTAAAGTAAAATGAAAATTTTAATACAAAAATGTGTATTTTTATGTAAAAATTAAAAAACTTAAAGTATGTTTTTCGGTAACTTGTAATTAAAAACATGTTTTTTAAAAAATGCCTATTAAAAGTTTCACCTTTGTTTGAGTATGTCTAAATGCTTGCAGACTGGCTAGATTTCCTCCCTAGGGAGTTATTCATATTTAAATTTATTTCAACAGAGACGAAAAACATTTTTGAGAAGGGAATATGAAAGGCAAGGCATTTACAAGGTTTATGACTTGTCATTGGCTGGTTTAAGTGGCCACTTTAAGTCAACAGATGGAAGAGTTGAGGAAGTCTGTATGTTCAAACATGGGCAGAATGGTGAATGTTACACAATGTGTAAAGTGGCCACTGAAACCAGCCAATGACAGGTCATAAGCTAATGCTTGGACTTCCATATTCCCTTCTCAAAAATGTTTTCCTTCTTTGTTGAAATAAATTTAAACAAGGTTTTACCTCTTTAACAAAAATAAAATTGAATCACCTAAACTATAGTCAATATTTACATTTCAACAATTATGAAGAAGCTGCAGTATATCACAAAGTCGATACCTTACAATCTAGAAGAGTCATCAATAATACCGTCTTCTTTTACAAAATATGCAATAACAACTCAGATTGCCCTCAACTGCTTGACAAAATTAAAATTCATATCCCTCAACGTACAACTCGGCTGCAACAAATGTTTCATGTTGTATTTCTAGAATGCATCTTTTGCCAGAATTCTAAACAATTATAACACGTTTTTTACTGAAATCGATGTATATTTCCCAAAATTGAACAAATTAAATGAAAATGCTAGAACAATATTAAAAAATAACCATTAATATTTAATCTAACTGTACCTACCAAATTTTTTTTTTTTTGACACTTTAATATTGTAGTTATATTCTCTTATTTGAAATAAGAATCGAGGGAAGGCTGACCTGGGGTTACTCCGTGTGGATCCGCCGGTGAAAGGATTTTTAAGTCGAGTAAACAAAAAACTTTTTCTTTTATTTTTTTTTATTTCATTACTATCGTAATATTTTTATTTTTTAAAGTGTGGAATGATACGGAGTGGCTTTTTAAAGGCACGCTTTTTTTCTTCTTTTTTGACAATGTATTTAGTAATGTATAGAAAACTGTAATTGGCCTATAATTTTGGTAAATATAGCAAATATTTATCTCTTTGTTGTAACGCCTGTTCGTAATATCCATTCGCTCAGGGGTCCGTTATACCTCATACTCCGTTTTGCCCTATCATTCTCCTACACTATTATGTAAACACACATAAACACCATAATACACACCCTGTAAACAGCATTCAACACATGTCACCCCCTTTCAATAGACAACAAAGTCAATCTAATTTGGGATGAACAAATTGATGTCCACTACACCCACTTCAAAAGGGTAGCTTTCTCCCTTGTGGTCAATTTTTCTGATGAAATTATTACATATGATTTTTTTTTTTTAATAATCGTTTTTGTTTACTGTATTCTAGTATGTGTTCGGGCGGATAGAGAATACAAATATATGTGTGAAGTAGAACCAGAATCTTAAACAAGTGTTTTCGACTCAATGTGTAGTATTTTTTAAAATGTTACTTTGTCGAATTTCGTTTAGTATATTTCATTAGATTCTACCATATTTCTATTAGTTTATACCTTCTTGGAGGTTTTTTTTAACAGGCTAGGACTAACAAAAAAACGGTTTTGTGTATAAAGCAGTAAAAGTCTACAGTTGAATTTCAAATGATTTTAATGATATCCAAAACATATTCGCACAAAAAAATCACCTTAAAACAACCGTTCTTTCAGCCCATCATCGACTTTTATTTGTGTCATAATATATTATATGCCCCCATACCAGCACTTAAGCTGATTGGGAATATTTTTTCCACATAAAATAATTTTTTTGACGAAGAGACGGGTTACGTCTCGAAACCGGTAGACAGATAAGTGGGTGAGAGGTTTTATACAAATTTTATTAACATAATATTAATATATTTTTAATTTTTTAAACCAGTACAGTCATAGTAATAAACAATACATAAAAAATATCCAATAATTGTGGGTTTCATATAGGAACAAAAATATAAAAAAACAAAACGTGCAGTTCGCTAGGGGTGATCGAAAGTGTGATGGGAAAATAGGGAAGGAAGAGGAAAAGAAGAAATAGAAAGTAAATATAAAACGATGAAAAAAGAAATAAAAATGTAGATAAATATATACATACAACATACATACATATACATACTATACCACTATAATGTTTTACTGTAACTTTATTTACAGAAAACAAATAAATAATTACCATTTATTTAAAATCATTTTCACCGTTTGTATTTTTATCCTAACATAAATATAAATATTAGTAAAGCGCGCCCAGCGCCTGCGGTGAGCCGAGAAACTAGCCGATTATTCCAGCTTATTTTTTCATACAAATAAGTATACTATATTTTGAATGTCTTAACTCCAGTGCGGGTTTTTTCTCCTAAATTAAACTTGCAGATTACACACATTATTTGAAGATTCTTTATTTGGAAAACAGTATTTCAAACATTGTTTCTTATGGACTATTTTTCTTTAAGATGATACTTTTGACAAAAGATCATAATTACTTGCATGCGTCATATTACAGGACATATAGCGCTCGACGCGGCCGTTTTTAGCACTTTTAATTGTTAAAACAATTCGGCCAGTTGACATTTAAATTGAAAACGTAATGTAGACTGAATTCATAGTGGTATATTTCATTTATTTTTTAATGAATTATGTATAAAGGTAATGGATAATATATCTATATAATATAATATAACACGAAGTTTCATAGTTTGAGTTGATTTCCTGGATGAGAGTTGTTGTATCACACAGAACCACAGAAAAATATCAATTTATAGTATATATTACTTACATTATAATATTATGTACCTTCTATGTAGGTACAAATAAGTGATATTTTTTTATGGCTTTACTGTAAATAAAATCACCATTCGCCACTGACATACACACACACACATCCATATACATACACACATGAACATATACGCATACACTAATACACATACATACGCGTGCATTTATATTATAATAATATAGTGAAAACTATCGTATGTTAAAAATGCTTTTTTTCGTAGGACTTTTTCAATGTACAATACAAAATTTAAAAATATAGATTACACAAACATCACTATCACACATCACTGTAAATAATGATTTCGGAAAAACTAAGGGTAAAAAGTCATTAGTAAAATTATATTACAATGGGTAAAGTAATGGGGAATGCACATGTGTTATCTGTTCATTAAGTAATTCTACGTCGGGTTTATTTTTTAATCTATTAATTTCGAGAATTTCTAATTTGTCAAGTTTATGGCCTTTGGGTGCAATATGAATTATTTTTACATTTTTTTTAATTCGAGAAATCATTATTTACAAAACCCCACTCACGAAGGATGGGACACCAACAATAAAATAAAATACTTAAACTCATTAAAATAACATTATATCCATTCACTAGTTAACCCATAGAAAATTTGTCGATAATGATCCTTAAGATAAAAATAACTTTATTTAATTTACTTACATATAACTTTGAATTATGTATCCTCACCTCTGTTCTGTATAAATACATTTAACTTTTTAATAAAGATACCAGTCTCGAAGATGTCGCGAAAGCGATGAAACCGGTCACTGGATATTCCAAATTTGTGGATCAAAGTATCACTCGTGTTTTATTTATATTATAAATTACAATGAACTTCCATCAAGAATTTTCACTTACAAACTTAAATGTTTTAGATATCACTCTGTCAGATTTAAAATTTACACTAAAAATGTAGTATGTAACTTAGTAGACATTATAATAATAAATATTTACATCTCCCCTCGCCTCCTTATCCTCTTTTCAAGCATTTTTGTCTTTATCCCGCCCACTTAATGTTCTTAAAATAAATATTTAAAAAATCCTTGATTATTGAGTACATGAAAATAACATTTTTATATGTATAAATTGTATGTATTTATTTGGTATGTAATATTTTCTTTACTAACTTTGTATACTATGTGGAAATCTGTTATTAGTTCTGAGTTTATACATTATATCTGTTTGTTTACTAAAAATATGTATGTAGAACTGTTGATTTCCCAAATAAAATAAAATAAATAAATAAAATAAACTAAAAGTAAAAATTTAGTCTTGTGACGTCTGTATGGCAATTTCGATATATTTTTTAAATAGTATTTTTGTACCTTAGAGGCAGACGAATGCAAATCCAAACGTCAAATGTTCAACCCATGCCTAAAGAACCTACTTTCTCTAAGTAATATCTAATAATTTATAGCATTCATTTGTATTTTCAGTATCTCAATACATTGGTTCTTTCATTATAAGACTTAAATTTCTTCAAAATCAATGGACATAATCATAAACTGGAGACAAAAATATCGAAATGTCATTTCATCAAAATCTGGATTTGCATGTGTCTTGCCTCTGAGGTACAGATTTTTTTTTCGTCGAAAAGATTTTTTTTAAAAATTTATTTAACTTGTTGTACATAATGTTATTTGTACATTGGCGGGCATATTGCCAAATGGCAATTTCTTCCAACCAACCAATAAAATAAAAGTTTTAATTTTATAATTCAAGTAACAGAACATATTCAATAGAAAAAAATGCTAAACGGCTTGACAGAGGTGACGAAGCCGATGTGAAATCCAAGCTTTTTGGCTAATCCAACTAACGTTAAAGCATTTTTTCATTTTGTGAGCGAATGGGTAGATAAATGGTTGGAACTGGGTAAAGGCCTACCATGAGTACTAAATCAGTTTAAGATAAAAGGATACATACTTGGGTACTAGCATTGGTTGTCTGAACTGAACTCTTGTCCGTCTGTGTTGTTCTTGTCCCATAGAAGGGAAAAGGTAAATTACAAATCTAAATACTAGACTAACTCGAGAGAACCACGCGCCGACCACGCTCTAGGACCCGTTTCGTCTGCTTTAAGGTCTGTGAGATTGTTAGGACGATTAAGGTCTTTGCATAGGATTGTTTCTACTGTTGGTATTAGGAAAATGGTTTTGCGAGGAATTCAGTACTATGACGAAAAGTAATTTCGCCTGAGTTCGATAAGGATCATGTTAGGATCTGTGTTAGGATTTTGCCGGTAGTGTCTTGATAATTTGATGTTCCTCAGTGATTTGTTATAGATACGTATTGTTTTTCTTCTGTTGATTGAGTGCATGTTGTATGGGGCAAATTATTCTAATGTTTCCTATATGTATTTGGGTTTCGTGTCGTTGATTGATTTGTTTGTATTACTACGTTCTTCTTCCTTTCCGATGCGGGATCTGGAGCGTGCGGCCGCGGTCTCAATTTGGAACTAACACTGTATTCCTCCACTGTCATACTGGGAACTTAGAAAAAAGTGATTGTGCTGACCATGTATATTTGATTGATCATAAACTGACAATACTGCAGTGAGGGGTACGAGGAAAGTTTTAAAATTTATTTGTTTTGTTATTTTCGCGGTTTGATTGTAAAGAATTATTAAATTTTCGCATAATTAGTTTTAAAAAAAAAAAATTGATATTGATATGCGAAACCGAAGAAAGACTCAAGTCTTTATGAACAGTTTCGGGAAAGGGATGGATGCTTTCATTGTAATAGAAAAAAAAAGATTAAAAAGCTAAAGATATATAAAAATAGAAAAAAACGTATGTGTTTTTATAAATTACCTTAAATCAAAACTATTACTCAATGGGAAACAGGAAAAAAAAAGGGAAGAGGAAAGGAGGAGAGATTAAGGAAGAGAAAGAAGATGTTTCTTCAGACGTGATTTGAATAGATATAATGTAGTAACATCTTAGATGGTGGATGGGAGATGATTCCACAGTCGAGCCGCATGGACACTATATGAGTTAGAGAAGAAAGAGAAATTGTGGATGGGTAATTTAGAGAGTGCCTTGAGAATTAGAACGAAGAGGTAAACCATCAACTGAGCGTTGAAATTTTTAACGCAGGTATATAGGAGCGTTAGGACTAATTTATTTTTTTAAATTTATTAATTACATTATACATACATTTGTGAAGGACAGAGACACAGTTTATAGCGACACAATCAGGAACGACCCATGTCTGTGAACTTGCC
The DNA here is from genome assembly GCF_059751315.1 of Micrasema longulum. Lineage (NCBI taxonomy): Eukaryota > Metazoa > Arthropoda > Insecta > Trichoptera > Brachycentridae > Micrasema > Micrasema longulum. Next base: position 7,406 of record NW_028279656.1, read on the forward strand.
CCGACTCGCTAGAAAATCCGTGTTGAGTCGGGGCACTTGTAATGCATTCATAACCATACATTCACACACATATATACATATATATTCGCACATAAATATTTATATTATGTTTTATACATACATATACATATACACATCATTGATACTTTATACGTTATTACATTTTACATTTATAAATACATATTAATCATGAACTATGAAGTATCAATCGCGCTAAAAATTTTATCGTATGGCAAACACATTTGATAAATTTAATCAATGTTACCCAGATCACTACATATTTATTTATTTATTTATGTTGTTCATTAACGCCCAAAAGGCATTTACAAAAAATAAAAATGAAATACATGCTAACATACTAAATAATAAACAGAATATACAGAAAAAGTTTGTGAAATTAGTTAAAAAGGATATGATAAAAAGTTTTACAAAAAAAAAAAAAAACAATAATAACAAAGGTATGCAAGAAAAAACAGTAAGCATATAAACAAAAAATGCCAAGATATAAGCTTATGAAATAAATTCTGTAAAGCAAACAATAAATAAAGTGTTACGGTAAGCAAGAAAGACATTTTAAAGTCAAATTAATAAACAAGCAAGCATATATTATCACGAAAAAATAAGAAATAAAAATATGTATCTATGAAATGCGTATTTGCCAATACTACTGTGCAATTTGATATAATAGTAAAAAATAAAAAACAAGTATAAGGTAATAAAAATAAACAAGTATTTTTTTTTAATTAACATATTGCAACAGAGATGAAGAACATTTCAGAGAAGGTAATATAGAAGTCTAGGCATCTACAGGGCTTATGACCTGTCAATGGCTGGTTTAAGTGGCCACTTTACACACTGTGTAACATTCACTATTCTGCCTATATTTAAACATCTATATTCCTTCAATTCTTTCATCTGTTGATGTTTGTGAAGTTAAAGAGCTTAAACCTTTATTTATGCGGGTGAGATTCGTCTAATTGAATTATTTCACCTACATACTAGGCAACGCTTGAAAATATTATTTTTTCAATTTCTATACTTCTTCATGAACCAGGTAATTTATCAACAATATTTTGAGTTCTTTAACTTCACAAACATCAACAGATGAATGAATTGAAGGAATATAGATGTTTAAATAAAGGCAGAATGGTGGAATGTTACACAGTGTGTAAAGTGGCCACTTAAACCAGCCATTGACAGGTCATAAGCCCTGTAGATGCCTAGACTTCAATATTACCTTCTTTTAAATGTTCTTCATCTCTGTTGTAATATGTTAATATGAACAGCTCCCCAGGGAGTTGAATCCAGTCCTTGTCTACAAAAATTTGGACAAACTCAAAATATTGTTATTTTTTTTAAATTTATGAAATTGAATTGTCAATAATAGCTTGACGAGCAGCTACAAATAAACTTGATATTGTGGACTTATAAGATGGTAAAGAATTGGACAGAATGTCTGCAGCCGTTCCATAAGTGTTACCTAACCTGCGCACTATGCAGTCTCGGTATCAATGTATTGTTTTGTTGGTTGGAAGAAGTACTGGAGCAATGAAACAATATATGTATAATTTAAGTAGACCCAAAGCTTTTACATTAATTTAACCATGAAATTATTCTTCTTGCAGTCAATAATAATAAAAATCCTCGTATCTTACGCCGAATCTTCCGAATCCCATAAATCTTTAAATATACCGATTTTATAGATAATCGATTGCGCACAGCGCTTAAATCGGAAACCAATAAAGGTTTGGCAGATCATCTACGTATACAGGGCTGTGCTCGTGACCAAAACCCATAATCTAATTATTTTTAAGGCATTTTATTTTAATTTATTTTATTGAAATAAACGGCACTTAGTGCCTTTTACATATTAGTTACAAATACAATTAAATATACATACATGTAAGCATAATTATAAGTAATACAGAGCATTTAAACAATATTATTAAAATACAAATTAAGAAAGTCTAAAAAAAATACACTATATAAAATAATAAAATATAACCAGTTATAGAATTATCAATAAAAAAAATAATTTTTTTTTTTTATGAAAACAATTTTGAATAACACCAAAAAGAAAATTAAAAATAAATGTATTATTATTTAAAACTAATACTTAGGAAAAAAGTATATATTTATGTAAAAAATATATAATGATGTAAAAAAAATGATGAAGAGAAATATTTTGTACTTATAAATTAATTCAAGAAAAGAAACGAAAAAAGAAAAAAAAAACACTTATAAAGAAGTTTAAAACAATTCTTAACAATAGTAAAAAATAGTTATTTGTTTAATTATATATTGAGTCGGCCTCGTGGTGTAATGGTCAGCGTGTTTGCCTACCATGGTAGAGGTCTCGGGTTTGATTCCCGACATGGTTGACATGAAATATTATTATTATGATTTTTTTCTTTTTTCATTCATTTTTTTAATTTTTTTACAATATACATAAGAAATAAAACAGAGTATTCAAAAAAATAGATGATAATTACATAGTTATGAAATACATATTAACAGTAAAAATGGTAAACAAAAAATCACACAAAGGCACGGCCTGTTCGTGGGTACACAAGAAATGTTTATGAATTTTCACTCCTTTAATAAAAAGACAGGTATAATATATTTGGGTAATATAAGAAAGAGAAAAAAAAATATTCTGAAAAAGATTATAAGGCCCTTTTTTATTATATAGTAATTAATCAGGTTAACGAAGTTAGTCGTAAACTTTATAGCAGTTTGCACTCACTTAAAAGATTACAGAATTTCTTGCCAATTAATGTTCAGCAAACATTAGTCCAGAGCTTACTTCTTCCACTCCTTGACTATGCGGATGTATGTTATCCAGATGCTAACTCTGAATTGCTTGATAAGTTAGAACGATTGCAGAATATTTGTATTCGTTATATCTTTAATCTTCGCAAATTTTACCACATAACCGAGTATCGCACGCAACTACTCTGGCTCAGTATCAGGCATAGAAGAAGCATTCACATTCTATCACTTCTTCACAATATTTTAAATAATCCCACTTTGCCTGTTTATCTGAGAGAGCTCATCCAACCTCTTTCACAACACGGACTATCTCTTCGTTCTAGTGACGAGAGAACCCTTTTAATACCCTGTCATCGCTCTAATTTTTTTGCCTCCTCTTTCACAGTAGTAGCCGCTCGATTGTGGAATAATCTACCCACTAATGTTAGAGACTCCCCTTCATTATTTACATTTAAGTCAAGATTGAAATGTCACTATCTAAATATTTAAATTGTTCCTTCATCCTTTTTCTTTCCTTCCCATCCCCTCTCCTCTCTTCATAGTATAGTGTTATTTTTTTTTTATATATGTATATTTATTTTTGTTAATCTTTGCTTTTAATTTTTGTAAAAAATTGTAAGATTCAATATGTCCATGTATTTATAATTTTCTCAAACTGAACGGTTTAAAAAAGAAAAATAAATAAAAAAATAAAAATAAAAAAAAAAATAAAAAAAAAGAAAGTGATCAGTAATTTCCCATCGCTGCGCTGGTGACATAAGTTTGGCAGCTGTAATTTAAATCAAGATATATTTTAAGGACTGTAGTAATCTGTGAAGCACACAGCCAAGGAACTATTAAGTTCTTTGCTCTCCCGTTGAATAATTTAATTACTTTATTTTATTTATTATTTATTTTATTTGGGATTTTTACAGCTATTACACAAACAAAATAAGTAGAAGAATATTTACAATACTTAAGCCAATCAAAAAAATCCCCTGTAAATCTAATATATAAGAAAAGAGTTTACGTAATTGTACGTGTGTGACGTTTGTATTCATATTTGACGTGAATGAATGAGTGAGAGGGTGCGTGTGTGTGGGTGCGAAAGTATAAAAAAATAATTGTTTTAAACTTGTAAATGTATTAAAAATGGTACAAGAAAGAGCTTGGTAAAAAGTTTGAAACCTTTTTGTTAAAATTTAAATCAAGAAATGTTATAAATTGTATTTTTTAAAAGTATCTTGAATTTCAAAACCGAATTCCGAAAATTAGCATTTAATTTTAAAATTTAACTGATACACGCTGAATGAATAATGTGCGACGAGTCCCATACAATACGAGTACGGTGGTTAGCACAAAATGCAGTAAATACGATATAATGTCAACAATAAAACAAGGTTTGACAATACGCGAACGTTGATTCAAAACGAACATACAAATGCATATTATTTGCACCTATATAATATATAAATCTTCACTTAAATGAAAAGTACAATTTTAAACATTTGCGACCTAACGCTTTCATCCACTGATGTCTATTATTCATTAAAAAATATTCTGAATAGGACTGGCAACCCTGGATTTTCAACAAATTTTAACATTTCAGTTGCTTTTTATCATAAAATGTCTGCCTGGTCATAAAAGAGTAGTGGGGATTGTTTAATCTGATATTTATGTAAACTGAAATTGCTGGTTTTGGTCAGTGGTAACTAAAATAGAATAAGTGATGTAATTTTGCGCACGTTCATTTGGACGATAGACAAGGTTGAATCTTACTCCATAGTCAGTTATCATAATTAAATACATTTAAAGATCTTATGACCTGACACTAGCCAACTGTCACCAGGAGCGGCTGTGAGGTTTTGGGTTAAGCTAGGGTTTCCTAGGACAGCGGTGCCCGTATTTTAACGGCCGTAGTGAACGGTGATGCGGTGGACAGCCGTCGTAACGGTGACTAGAGTGTGGTTTCCTAGGAAAACGGTGTTATCAACACCATTTAGCACCGTTTCCCTAGGAAACCACTCTCTAGTCGACATTATTTTAAATTATGATTTGTTACTGTTTATTTTGAAATTATTAAGACTAAGTGACAGGAGAATTATAACTGATTTATTAAATTTATATAAAATAATCCATTCCATGTTTGACACCCTGCACTTTTATCACTAATTAGTTTTAATGTACCAAAAAGGACAACTCGGCAAACCTACCAATACTGTGGCAACAATACTTCGACATCATATGGTAAAAATGCAGTCATCAATAGACTTCACTCTCTAGGCAATAAGTACCAGGACATTGGTGACTCATTTCACATGAAATTTATTACATATAGAACGGCTCTTCTTCTTTATTTTATTGGTAATAGTTCTAGGTAACTATTTGTTACTTTTGTTAAAAATTTGTTTTAAACTTCTTTATTGGTGTTTTTTTTCTTTTTTCGTTTCTTTTCTTAATTAATTTATAAGTAAAAAATAATTCTCTTTTCATTTTTTTTACATCATTTTATATTTTTATACATAAACATATACTATTTACCTAAATATTAGTTTTCAATAATAATACATATATATATATTTTTTAATGTTATTCAAAATTTACTTCTTAGTTATTTTTTTAACTGTTTCAAAATATCTCTAATACCAAATTATCTTTTTTTATCGATAATTCTATAACTGGTAATATTTTATTCTTTTATAAAGTTTATATTTCTTAGACTTTCTAAATTAATAATATTGTTTTAAATGCTCTGTATTACTTATAATTATGTTTACATGTATGTATATTTAATTGTATTTGTAACATATATGTAAAAGGCACTAAGTGCCGTTTATTTCAATAAAATAATGACGGCTGTCCACCGCATCACCGTTCACTACGGCCGTTAAGATGCGGGCACCGCTGTCCTAGGAAACCCTAGCTTTAGAGAAACGGTCACTTGATCCGTTGGTCAAGCGGTCAATTTGTGCCTACGGCTAACACAGAAAGTCAAATCAAGTGCTTTGAAATAAACTTTGTTATATTTCATAGTTCAATATTAAATGACTGAGAAAGATATTGAAAGGACAGAGAAAAAACGTTGATGGATGCAAAAATACAGCAAGACCAAGAAAGACATGGCCCGACCAAATCCAACAAATACTTGAAGACGGTCATGTCGAAAGTCGGAATAATAGGCGCGCGTGCATGAGAAGATGTATTAATGTAGAGGAAGCGAGATGAAGTTGGCTGTAGTATTACAATTAAGAGAACTTATTTAATATAATTATAATATTTGGCTGATTTATAGAGAGCCATTTTTGTGAAAAATCACCTCAAGGGCGCTTAACAATTGTATACCGCGAAACCGTCCAATTTTGCCCTGGATGGATATTTACATTCTAACTAAACTAAAGTGGCATATTATATTTTCTCAGATGGCTAAACGAGAAGTTCACAGTGGAGTTTTAGTGCCAACTCTAATGTATGGGAGCGAAGTATGGAATCGGAAAAATGATGATGTAAGTAGAATAAATGCCGTCGAAATGCTATCCCTCAGGCGAATGTGTGGTAAAACGATGTATGATAGGTGCACAAATGTCGAAATCCGTGACTGTGTAAGGCTGAGACATGCATTATCCACAGATTCAAAAAAGGAGTGCTGCGTTGGTTTGGACATGTAGAGCGAATGGACAACGAAAGAACGGTTAAAAGGATCTACGATGTGAATGTTGATGGGTGCAGAAAACAAGGAAGGCCGAGAAAGACATGGCACGATCAAGTCCATCAAATACTTGAAGATGGACATGTCAAAAGTATAAATAATTGGTGTGCGTGCATGAGAAGATGTATGAATGTAGAGGAAGCGAGGTCTGTATGCAAAGATAAAGTGATGTGGCGTTAAATCCTCTCTGCCTACCCGTACGGCGAAATGGCGTGATGGTTTGTTGTTGTTGCTGCTATCGTGTCAACCGATGTAATAGCTAAATTTGTCAAAAAACCGTCCCAATTCATGGAAAATAAGCCTGGATGTGTTTGTTAGAATTGGTTCCACAGATTCTAAAGATCTCTATTTGCGCATGCGCCGACTTGTAAAATTCTGTACTGAGAGACGACCTTAAAGGAACTCAAATACTTACAAACAAACAAACCATGACGCCGTTTCCCCGTAAGGGTAGGCATAGAGGATAGAACGCCACATCACTCTATCTCTGCATACAGAAATCGTTTCCTCTACATTCATACATTTTCTCATGCACGCGCGCCGATTGTTCCAACATGTCCGTTTTAAAGCATTTTTTGGATTTGGTCATACCATGTCTTTCTCGGTCTTTCCCTATTTCTGCATCCATCAAAATTTGCATACATGTCCAAGTCAACGCAGAGCTTTTTTCTTGATTTTGTCGATAATTCTTACACGACGCTTACCATATTTGAAAACAATTGACAGTTAATTCATACATTTTCAATCTCATTCTTATTTTTTATACTTTTTTCATACAGTTATCGATGTATACGTCGAATAGCCATGGTGACATTGCACGTCCCTGTTTGACTCCTTAAGGAATGTCAAACCACGATGTGAATGACCCACGTGCTGAACTGTCCTTATACACTGACGCAATAGCCCGTATCAGGTTACCATTCCTTCCATACTCCGATGAAACCTTCCAATTTTTTTCTGTCAAATCGACCGAACACATTTTGCAAATCGGCAAATGCGCAGAAAAGCTTTTTTGGGGTTTAGCCAGAAATGTTTCTAAATAAAACGAACTTGTATAAAATACATAATATGAATTTTAAAGTGTTTTCAGGCGTTGCCTAGCTTACTACGTCTATGTAATAATTCAGTCTTATGAATATCTCACACATCAATAAAAGTTTCGGCATATTTTTTATAATTTTTATAGAAGCCATAACATAACACTATTTTACCTCAAGGGCGCTTTACAATGTTATTCTATAAATACAGATTTTCTTTGACTTAAAATTTCATTTGAAACTTTAAAGAAAACATATTTATTGTTTTTGTTATCACATGCTACGGAATAATCGGCGTGCGTGCATGGGGAGATGTATGAATGTAGAGGAAGCGAGCTATGTAAGAAAATACAGAGTTATTTGGCGTTCTATCCTCTCTGCCTACCCCTACGAGAAAACGGCGTGATGGTTTGTTATTGTGTCGTTGTTTTTGCGTCGATTTATTCAAATGATATTATACATGTTCTGACCTCTAGCGATCATATGTATAACTACAAAAGGATGGTGGGTAAAAAAAAAGGTTCGACTCCCAGCTCAGATGCATTGAAAGCTTTTCAAAAAAGTGTATAGATATCAGTCTAGGTGAGTGAATCGTTTTTTTCTATGTATTTTTTTTTTTCATTATTTACAATGTATTCAAAGCTGAAATTGTAATAACCGTCTCCTTAATATGGAGAGAGGAGGGGGGGTAAAAGTGAAAAGGAAAGATGGAAGAGAAAGATAAAAGTAAAATATTCAGAAAGTGACATTTCAATTCTGATTTGAATATTTTTTTTACTTTTTTTATTATAAGAGTCTTCATTCAGTAAAATACACATGTTATAACAATACAAATACATTATGATGTATTAAAACATTTTTGTTCGGATATGCTATTAAAAAATAGTTTGTCGTCAGAGGCTCAAACATTAGTTTTATTAAGTTTCAATGAAATGAGTAGAGATGATATAATATTGTACACATAATTATTTATTTTGTTCATTGACGCCCAAAACGCATTTTCAAAAAATAAATACATGCTAACATACTAAAAAATAAACACAGAATATACAGAAAAAATAAGTGAAATTAGAGAGGATATAATTAAAAAAATTCGAAGAAAAAAAAAACAATAATCACAAAGGCATGCAAGAAAAAACAGTAAGCATATAAACAAAAAATGCCAAGAAATAATGAAATAAATTCTGTAAAGTAAACAAAGTAAATAAAGTTTTACGGTAAGCAAGAAAGATAATTTAAGTTAAATTAACAAACAAGCAAGCATATACTATCACAAAAAAGAAGAAATAAAAATATGTACATATCAAATGCGTATTGGCCAATACTACAATGCAATTTGATATAAAAGTAAAAAATAAAAAACAAGGATAAGGTAATAAAAATAAACATGTATTTTTTTAATTTATGAAATTGAATTGCCAATAATAGTTTGACGAGCAGCTTCAAATAAACTTAATATTGTGAACTTATAAGATAATAAAGAATAAGACAGAATGTCTGCAGCCGTTCCATAAGTGTTACCTAACCTACGCACTATGCAGTCTCGGTATCAATGAATTGTTTTATTGGTTAGAAGAAATACTGGAGCAATGAAACAATAAACTTTAATAAAGTGCTCCTAGTGTTGACAGCAGGTACTAATCAATGCAAGTATTTTTGGTACGTCAAAAAGAGAGTTTACAATTTTATACAGTACAATGAGATCATTAATACTTCTTCTTTCAGAAAGTGTTGTTAGGTCGTGCAGGGTTAATAAATAGTAATGAACATATATTATTAATATTTTAAGCATTCTTCACCTTGTTTGTTTAAATATCAGGTGTTTACCAATTAAAATGCAATTCTTGTCCTTCAGTTAGAAATGTTGGAAGAACATCAAGAAATTTTGATATTCGTGTTAAATAACATATGAGGTGTCTTCACAATAATAATTTATCTAAATTCGCAAATCACCTAATCAATTTAAATCATGACTTTAATAAAAATACAGGAGTTAAAATTTTTAATTAAAATAATAAAGGGTTAAAAGTAAATAATATGGAAATATTTCACGTTAGAAAAGCTTTAAAAAATAATGTTCCTTTGATCAATAATCAAACAAAATTCTTATAAAGTCCTTTATACGATGTTTCTAAACCAATAAAGCTTACCCCCTCCCTCCATTCCCTCTGCTTTTTTCATTAATTCTCAAACAACATAATATTTTCATAATTTAATCAGCGCATGTCTGTCCTAATCAGTACATGTGCTTATAAAAATGCATGTCGTATTGTTTTTATTTTTTTGTGCAACAACTATGGTGAAGGTGTATAGTGGATTTTGCATGTTGGTTTAATTGGAGTCCTGATGAAGAGACGGGTACGTCTCGAAACCGGTAGACATAGAAAAGTCGGTAAGTGGTTTTATACAAATATTTAATAATGAACATATATTTATTTTGTTTTCATGCTTTGAAAAAATAAAAAAAGGCATAAAGAATAAAGAAATAATAAACTCAACAAACCCAAATAAAATAATTTAAATATGTTTTTAAAATAGAGAAAAAAAACATTTAAATTAAGAAATAAACATATAATAAATATTTATAGGTATATTTGAAACTTAAGAAAAAAAAGTTGTGGGTATAAAATGAATGAAAAAGAAGAAACTGTACCTATTATATAACAATGATGATCTGATCTGACGAATGATGCTTTGTAATTGGAGTGCCGATCCAGTGCCCTATGCATCACCGGGTGCCAATAATTATTTGAAAATTAAAATAATAATTATTGTGAAAATTTAAATTATGATCAAACAAATTACTGACATCTATGACATTTTCAAAAAACTTTTTCAAATTAACATAGCAGAGAATATTACCACTTTACAGTTTTTGCTGGTTTTCCAAAAGATTGTTTTTTAATTGAATTTTTTTACAATGTACAATTTAATTGTTCAATAGTAAATAACACATGTTTTTAATACTTGATCAACCGTGAACCTTTCAATTTTAATGAACAAGGATGGGATCTATTCTTATCTAATTTATTAGTGAAATAAATTAAGGCTTTGCAAAAGATTACATAGATGGCTAAAGAAAACCCAATAATATTATTATGATGATGTTATAACTTATATATACATAGGTATAAGTTATTAACTTAAAAATACTTAGTACACCTCCACTTATTTGTTTGACCAATTAGCGCTTTCAACCAATCCACCTACTGAGCAACGCGTGTAAACAATTATTTAATTCAACAATGTTTGGAGTATGTCCTAAACACATTTACACATAAACAACTCCCAAGGAAGGATATCAAACCTGTCTGCAAACATTTGGACAAACTCAAAACATTATTGGACTATTGATGTAAGCCAAAAAAAATTTTTTTTTTTTTTAATATTTTTTTTATATTTTTTGTTTATTTATTTATTTATTTATTTATTATCATTATATTACATACACATACAAAGTTGGTTTGACTGCCAAACTAGGGTTATTTACCCCGTTCTAAGACAGTAAAAAAAATATAAAAAACAGTAATCAATTTATAAAAGTGGCAAGGTTGCTTGGATTACAAAGGGGTAATTATTCTTATTTTGAAATAGAGCAATCTCTTAATCTGTCTTCATTGGAGAGACGTAGAACTGAGATGGACCTTATATGCATTTTCAAAATACTTAATGCTTTAAGTGATGTCCCATCTCTGTTGCGATCAATTTCTTTTCATGTTCCCAACCGTGTCACCAGAAGTCAAAATCTGCTATTTATAAAATCTTCTAAGAGCAACTTTGGTTTTTATGCCCCAATGTCCAGAATGTGTAGATTAGTCAATTCATCACACGACTTGGAATATTTTGGGATAGATCTTCCGGCTTTTCGTAGATCTCTTCGTGACTAAACAGTGTGGGATGAAGTTGGATTGGCATGGTTTAGCTCAAAGTTTTTGGTCTTTTGTTTTTTTTAATATATTGTATACTATTATTGTTTTGCCCTTGTTTGTCTTTGCTAAATAGTTTTATGTTCTTTTTGTTCAGTTTCTTACATTTATGTTTCTTCATGTAACTGTTGTAATTGTCTTAGGCCGTATGTATATAATAAAAAAAATAAAAAAAAATATAGAAACAGTTATAAAGATACCGGACAAAGTGAAAAACAAAGTAAAAAATGGAGTAAAAACATGGTAAAAATGTAATAAAAACATAGTAAAAATGTAGTATATACATAGTAAAATTGTAGTAAAAACATAGTAAAAATGTAGTAAAAACATAGTATAAATGTAGTAAAAACATGGTAAAAATGTAATAAAAACATAGTAAAAATGTAGTAAATACATAGTAAAATTGTAGTAAAAACATAGTAAAAATGTAGTAAAAACATAGTATAAATGTAGTAAATACATAGTAAAATTGTAGTAAAAAAATAGTAAAAATGTAGTAAAAAAAACTAAGCAAAAACATAATAAAAACAAAGTAATAAATGTAGTGAAAACATAGTACAAACCATTAAAATATATAAATATGTCTATAAAAATATTTTGAAACTCAGTAAAATGCGAAATAAAAACAGAATACATAGTAAGAAACATATTTAAAGTCATATTAAAAAAATAATGTATGTGTATAGCAAAAAGCACATTTACAAAAAAAAAAACATGGCAAAATACCGAGTAGAAAGAGAAAAAAAAACATATTTAAAAATAAAGTAAAAGATTTAATGTAAATAATATAATCATATATCCCTTTCTGCAATTAATAATGCATAGGGCACTGCTTTGGTAACAAATCGCAGCGTATCTTGATCAGCGTAGCATGAAGGTAAGATGATCAGTCTTACGCTTCAGGTAGAAGTCTAGGGATTAAGAAATATTCTAGTGTGAAAAGACTTTTAAAAATAAATATTTCATATCAGCCATGTCGGGATTCGAACCCGAGACCTCTTGCACGGTAGGCAAACGGGCTGACCATTACACCACGAGGCCGAGCGTATTACCGTATTATCAGCGCTAAGTTTTATATTTCTGAAAACGTGTGACGTCACAAGATTAGTTCTGCCGATTGGTCCGTTAACGGTAAGTAAACCATAAATCTTCCACAACTCTTTTATCATTGGTATTCATATGAACTAGTGACGTCGTTCAATGTAGTTCGTTTTTCTTAAATATATTTTTTAAATCTTTTTGGTACATTTTCAGAAGAAGAAACTTTGCCGTACAATTGATTGCTGTAATTTTTACTGCGCGCAAGAAAATGTTTTTTGTATCCAATTTACCGTAGGGCTGAAGTTCCACCGACAGAAATATCGATAAATTATTCAAATCGTGATAGTACGCAGGTAGTTAGTAGGAGTGACAACTTAACTAATGTGTAATACCTTTGGTCTCTGCTTACCCCCGCGGAGAACTCGGGAGACATTCTTTGTGCTTTCCAACTTCCGCTGCCGACAGAGAAATACGAATTAGGACTTATTCAAAATTATCTACTACTGTTTGGCATAATCTACTCGGAGAACGCAAAGGATCCGTCAAATACTAATAAAAATATATTTTCTGTAAAAATTAGAGCATTTAATTGCGCGGCAAAGTTTCTTTTAAAAAAATTAAAAATAATAATATTTTAATAAAAACAAACTACTTTCAACGACGTCACAGGTTCGCATGAACTAACCAATGATATGAGAGCTATGAAGGATATCTGGTTTGCTAATCGTAAACGAACCATTCGGAAGAACTGACAGAGAAGAACCTCCGACGTCACACGCGCAGTTATTTCAGAAATACAAAATATAAAAAAATTATAGCGCTGACAATACGGTAATTTTTTTTTGGCTAAGTTTAATGGTCTATTAATATTTTTTTTTTTTTTTTTTTTTTAACTCTAAACTTCCTTTTTATTATTTTTTATGTCCCGAACCATAACCCTGGACGAGTGTTATCGACTCGATTGCTGCTCTCCGCCTCGTTGTGTTGTGTGAAGCGTTCGCCTACCATTCATGAGGTTTTGGGTTCGATCCCTGGCAGGATTTAAAATGTTGTCAAACTGCAATATATTATTGTTCTTGTAACTAGCACCCGAAGCGTAAGACAGACCATCTTACTTTCATGTAATAGATGATCAAAATACGCTGTTTAATCAATCGATGCAGTGTCCTATACACCATCGGTTGCGGTAAGGGGAATGGTCACTATTGTGAAGGTGTATAGTGGGATTTGCATGTCAGTGTAATTAATATCCTGACGAAACCGGTAGACACAGTAGAGCTATTCTGCATCTGCTTGCGGGGATAGTAAATAATAAAAATGTATTTTTTATTTTTTGCGTGCAACTACACTTCGCTTCCTATAGGGCCACGCTGATGATTAAATGTCAAATAAATACGAACTCGTGAAACCGAACGTTATAATTTTCTTTTATTTTCTTGCACCAGACAGGGAAAACATTATTGAGAAGCGAATATGGAAGTCTCGGCATTTACTTGGCTTATGACTTGTCAAAGGCTGGTTTAAGCCGCCACTTTATATGCTGTGTAACATTCACCGTTCTGCTTATGTTTAAACATCCACATTTCCACAATCTTCCATCTGTTGACTTTTTTAAATTAAAAAAGCTGAAACCTTTATTATGTGGATGAGATTCATCCGGCTGAACCATTTCACCTACTAGGCAAAGCTTGAAATGATTTTTTTAGTTAGCTTAGTGAAAATTGTTTTGAATACGATGTCCAGTCTGGATTTCCTACCGAGCGAAAACTGTTTTTAGATTAAACATAAGCAGAATAGTGAATGTTTCACAGTGTGTAAAGTGGCCACTTTAACCAGCCAATATCAGGTCATAAGCCTTGTAAATGGCAAGACTACTATACTCCCTTACACAAACGTCTAACTCAGCTCTCCGTAGACACCCCGATCACTAAAATTTGGAGATACAACTGAACTAAGCGCGCGCCTTGCCCACACAAGCCCAAATTAAGACTCTTAAGCGCAGCTTTGTGACATCACCTCCCTACTCTTAGTCAAAAAAACGAGCTACCACGGGCTAAAACGGTTTTTGCTTACAAGACCCTTGAAAGCACACAAATATTCACCATCATCATTCCATGTCCGCTCCCTGGTTGGAGCATGTGGTGTTCACGAAGATCCTCCAGGCATACGTCGGCTGCCAGCTCCTGTGCATCCTCCCAAGTCAGGTTCGCGTCTCGTGGTTCTGACATGAACTGCCGTAGAACGGTCAGCGTGGACGTCCAGGACGTCTAAAACCTGATGCCTCGTAAAGTAGGCAAGCGTGGTTAAGGCTCTCAGGAGGCAGCCGCAGTACATGGCCAAGCCAACCGTATCGCCTCCGCTTGATGACACTTGTCACCGGAGTTTTCTGCGTCCGTTTTCTTATATTTCATTTCACACAAAGTCAAACCATCACACACCCAAGATTCTTCTTAGGCACTTATTCTCAAAACTCAGAGTTTCGCTGTTTCGAGCCCTATAATAATAATATTATATTAGTAGATAGGGATGAGGTTGTCAATTTTTTTAAAGTTCGAGATTGGCATTTAGCAAAAATTTACAAATCTGCTTTCCTTCCATACTTTTACATTTATTTGCTTTTTATAAATCTTGATATTTTTATGTTTTTTCATTATGTATTTTTGTAATATTTAATTTAGTACGTACTATTATTTGGCATATGATTTATTGCTCCTATTTCTTATATTTCTTACTATAGTTTGTTTTTGTAAATTTATTGATAATTTTAAGTTGCCAGAATTTCACTCGCCCGTGCACTTTGTAGCAGCAAGACGATTAGTAATCTAGCTGCAATAGGTAAATGTTATCAAATATCCAAATTTGGTAAATGAGGTCTAGAATTCCAACCGTCCATGCGCTCAGTAGCTGCAAGACTTGTTGTTATCTAACTTCTATTTTTATAAATTGGTTTTTATTTAATATTTTTAAATTTCACTAAATCTCTAAACTTTACTGTCAAATAAAAAATGTAAATAGGGGCTAGATTTCTTATTGTCTGTGCGCTCTGTAGCTGCAAGACGTGCTGTAATTTAGCTCCTGTATATCATAATTGGAGACGAGGAACGAGAATCCCAACGGTCCATGCGCTCTGTAGGTGGAAGACGTGGTGGGATATTTATTTATTGTACAGCGCCCTAGAGGTGATTTTCACAAAAACAGCGCTATATAAATAATCCAAATATACATGTACATAGTATTAAGTGAGTTTCTAGAAAACATATCTCAATTATCATTTCAATTATGTTTTTATATAAATATTCTTTTTCTGTTGATTTTAATGATACTCTTTTTTTGTTTATTTTTAATACTGCTATATTTTACTATTATTTTGTTGATTTTAATGATACCATTATTTTGGATTATGTGTGATTCTTAATTTGTATAATTTTTTTTTTTTTAATTATTTCTGATTATCTTTTTTGCATCGTATTCTTTGGAATTTTATTATTTTTTACATTTACCTTTTTTTCTAGATTGTTATTCTATATCAATATAATTTGATCTAATTAATTTTACTACGTATTTTTATTGTGGCTTGACACGGGCATAGCCTAAAAAGCCTTAATTAGTTCATTAATATTTAAACTGGTGCAATTTTAAATGAATAAATAAATTAGTCATAGCAAATCCTTTCATGGCACCGAGAACTAACCATAAGATTTTCGTTTGCACTCACATATAAAAAAAAACAGTAGACAGAAAAGTTGGTATATTATTGTATATAAATATTTACTAACATTTATATTTATACATTGCGCAGTTTCTTTCAGATCACCGAGTGGCGGTCCTATCTCGAATGGGTGACATCTTAAAAGCGGGAATTTAAATGGTTCGGGTAACATATTTTTATGATATATTTAATATGGGAGTAAAATTTCAGGTTCTTGACCGCGACCACCGGCCATTTTAGATACGCCAAGAGAACAGGGCTCGCCAATCTTTTGTAATAAATCTTCTGTTTCACACAGACGAACAAACTATTTAAAACAATCTACAGTTTGTTTATTTATTTATTAAAAAAAAAAATAACACGCGAGATACGAATGATTTTTCATGTGTTAATATAAATAACTCCTTTGACGTTACTACAAAGTTATGTCGTCACTTTTTCTGACAAATGTCATTCTAATCAAGCTATATTTTAAGGACTATAGTTTCCGATGTTTCTATCTCAAAGCAATTTTCCATTTCTATATTTTCTATATTTACACCGGTGAAATTCAAATATGTGATTGCGCAGCAGGATTATACGTCGCAAAATGTAAACATTTTGACATTAATATTAGGTGTTCACAAATGTTGCATTGCGATCGCGAATACTTTTTTTTTGTTTATTCAGAACACATACGTCATACATAATAAGTATTTAAAACAGTATTTTTTAACATAAAAAGACTTATTAAGTTTTCATTAATTATGCAAAAGATATAAACATTAAATGTGACAAAAAAAAGAATTTCAAGTTAGAAAAAAATAATTGTTAATATTTGCGTTTTTTATGGAGGTAATAAATTAAAATAAATTAAAATACCGAATGTACACTCCGAGCCATCCACGCACACACATGAACGCACATATAAAACATACACAAACATATATATTACATGCGGCACATATACATAGCACAAACCACTCAAGATGCACATTCAGCAACTATCCCAAATTATCGACCCCATGAAGAAATTTTCTGTATAAATGCAACGTGCAGTTAAAAATGTCTACATCAATACTGAGTCCATAACAATTTCTACAGGTACGTCTAATGAATGAATTACGATAAACAACCATGAAATTGTTATCACGTCGCCTTATAAGCACGTCGATAGTTATTTGTGATTGTTCTACGGGAATGGTTAAAAGGGGAAATTTGAACACATTTCTTATTTCTTAACCGTGTTCTTATTTTAATTACAAATTTTGTTTTACAGTTGCGAACCCCTGAAAATATTACTTATGGTCACCGATGCGCAAGCGCAGACAATCTTTCTTTTGTCAATTTCAAAGACGTAAGATAATGTTGGGAGGTAAATTTTAAAAATGGTATTCCATATTCAAAATATGTTTTTTTTTAGCCATGCTTAAAAATATGAACATTTCAATTTTAATATCAGACACTACAAATGTGTATGAGGAAAATTATAGTCATATCATTTATGTATATGTGGGTCTTAGAAGCAGACTTAGAAATCTCCACTAAAAACGGAAAATTAATTATTGATGCCAAAATAAAATTTACATACAAATCTACCTACCTAAATAATTAAGAGAGCTCTTTCAACCTCTATCACAACATGGACTAGCTCTTCGCTCTAGTAACGAGAGAACCCTTTTAATACCCCTTCATCCCTCTAATTTTTTTATTTTTTTTACATTAATCAAATAAATATATTTACATTAACGTTTCCCATTACGTAAAAGAAATAAAAAATTCTTATGTACATAATGGGGAGTGACGTCTTACTGTAGATTATTTTATTATAATCAATAATATTTTTAAAATAACATAAATAAATTACAAAAAATATATAAACGATGTTTTCAATCAGTGTTACATAAAGAATAATTATAGATGTAATTTTTCGCTTCATTCTTAAATATATTGTATTCCTGACTGTACTTTTTATTATCTTTGTTCATTTCATTAAAGAAAAATATTCCTCTGTAAGTATAATGATGTTGTGCAGTAGTTGTTTTTAATTTAGGAATGAAGATATTACCACCTGTTCTAGGTCGCGTACTTACGTTTTGAGACCTAGAAATAGTACTATTTATTTTATCTTTATGTATTTGAAGCAAACAATTCTTTTTATATAACAATTTTATATCTAAAACCTTTTTTTTTTTAATAATTGAACAGTGGGAAAAGTCTTGCCTCTTCTTTCACAGTTGTACCTAGCTGCTCGATTGTGGAATAATCTACCCACTCATGTTAAAGCCCCTTCTTTATTTACGTTTAAATAAACAAACTTTTTGTAATATAAAGAAAAGATGAGTGATACTTTAATCCACAAATTAAAAATATCCTATGTAATTCATATGGCACCTAAAGGCCATAAAATTGACAAATTAGATTTCTAAATTATTCTCTAAATTAATAGATTAAAAAATAAACCCGAGTAGAATTACTTAATGAACAGATAACACACGTGCATTCACCATTACTTTACCCATTTTAATATATTTTTACTAATGACTTTTTACCCTTTGTTTTTCAGAAATCATAATTGACAAAAATCACACCCACGAAGGACGGGGCTCTAAATATAAAATACTTAAACTCATTAAAAGAGCATTATATCAACTCATTAAAAAATTAATAATGATCCTTAGATAAAAATAACTTTATATAATTTACTTTCATATAATTTTGAATTATCTGTCCTTAGGTAAGGAGTACAGAGGTCTGTTTCGTATGAATACATTGAACTCCTTAATAAAGATACCAGTCTCGAAGATGTCGCAAAAGCGATCAAACCGGTCACTGGATATTCCAAACTTGTGGATTAAAGTATCACTCGTTTTTACAACAACAACAAACCATCACGTTGTTTCCCCGTAAGGGTAGGCAGAAAGGATAGAACGCCACATCACTCTTTCTTTGCATACAGATCTCGCTTCATCTACATTCATACATCTTCTCATGCACGCGCGCCGATTATTCCGACTTTTGACATGTCCATCTTCAAGTATTTGTTGGATTTGGTCATGCCATGTCTTTCTCGGTCTACCTCTATTTCTGCATCTATCAACATTTGCATTGCAAATATTCTTAGCCGTTCTTTCGCTGTCCATTCGTTCTACATGTCTAAACCAGTGCAGAGCTCCTTTCTTGATTTTGTCGATAATGCTTGTCTCAGCCTTGCATAAGGTACGGATCTCAACATTTGTGCATGGATCGTACATAGTTTTACTACACATTCACCTGAGAGATCGCATTTCGACAGCATTCAGCCTACTTTCATTCCTGTTTTCCAAGTCCATACTTCGCTCCTGTACATCAGGGTCGGGACCAGGACTCCGTTGTGAACTGCTAATTTTGCCTCTTGCGACAAACATTTATTTGGCAAGGTTGATTGAAATGCTCCGTTTACTCTGTTCCCAGCACTCACCCTTTTTTCAATATCTTTCACAGTCATTCCATCCCTAGTAAACATACTTCCCAGATACACAAATTTCTCTACTTGTTTTAGTATAACTCTATTATTTAAGTGATTTCACATTTAGTCATACTTTCATCACTCGTCTTTTATTTATATAATAAATTACAATGCACTTCCGTCAAGAATTTTCACTTACAAACTTAAATGTTTTAAACAAACTATTATTTAAGTACACCAACTATTTGAAACAATCTACAATACCTAGAAATGCGACCAATATAACATTAGATTTACCGAGGCTGATATTTTTTGTGACAATGTATGTAAATTTAGGTAAAAAATTATACAAGTTTTGAGAGCAGCAGATTTTTAATTTTATTAATATATTCATATTTTTCCATTTCTTTTCTTTTACATTTGTTATATTTAACACAATTTAAATAATTGTATTAAGTGTAAACAATTTTTTGATGTGTGCATGAGTGTCCTACACTAATATACAAAGAAATGGTCAATATTTGTGTGCATACTGTTTGTTTACCCAATAAAATCAATAATTTTTTTATTTATTTACAATTTTAAAAAACCCGTTAGGGTAACATTAGAAATTTAATATTGTGTAGTCGTTTTATGTCTCATCTAGTCTAGTTAGTTCAGTCATCATGTGCTTTTTCAGATTGATTTTAAATTTGTCTCCAGTAAAAGTTTTCAAGTAGTAAGGTAGGTCGTTGTAGTGTTTAAGTCCATTATGTAGTATTTTTGACTGTCCTGTGTTTGTCTTTGCTTTTTCAATATGATAGTGTTGTTGTTGTCTGGTGTTATATTTGTGTATGTCAGCATTTTTGGCTAATATTATGTCGTCGTCTTGTATGTTTCCCAGTGTTATTTTGTGCACAATTTTTAAGGTCTCAATTTTAGTCAAGTAGTTTATGTCAAACTGGTGTGTTTTTTTGTACAGTTCAGTCGTAGAGGTCAGGTAGGGTAGGTTGTATGTTAGTTTAAGAATTTTATTTTGTTGTCTTTGTATTCTTGTTATGTCTGTCTTGTTACCAGTTCCCCAGAAGGCGATCATGTAACTCAATTTACTTTTGACATAGGCTTCGTACATCATATTTTTTTCCTTTCTTGGTATAAAATCTTTAATTTTGTAGAAGAGGCTATGAATTTGATGTCATTACTTTAGTGAGTCCGTCTATGTGTAAATAAAATGTTAAAATGTCACTATCTAAATGTTTAAGTTGTTCCTTTCTCCTTCCTTTTTCCATTATATCACCTCTCCTCTCCTCTCTCCATAGTAAAGAGTTAATTTTTTAGTTAATTTTTCTATAAAATGCAAATTTTGTGCAAATTTTTTAGAGAGTTTTTGTTTTAAATTGTTGTAAAATTATAAGATTCTGTTAAAATATGTCGATGAATTTGTAATTTTCTCAAACTGCACGGTTTGGGTTGGTAGGAAGAAATTACCTTAAGCCAATATGCCCGCCCTTATATGTTTATAAAGTGTTAAATAAATAAATAACCAATAGCGTAATTCAAAATCGTCTCTAAATCTTGCAATAACAGATTTCAATTGTACTACTTGACACCGCAAACTAAGCATTCTCTATTGAGTTGGTGAAGCATAATTACAAATCTCACAATTGTTTTTTCAAAAATCTCAGTAACTTCTTCAATGGAGATTTCTAAGTTTGCTTTAAATACCCTCATATGTATAAACAAGATCCAGCACCCGCCTTGTGTTCCATTCAACCTAAGTTCCGGAACCTAACTTGTAGTCAGTAAACGTAAAGCAGCGTAAAAAGGCTTTGAATAGGGAAGTATCACGTTTTTTTAAAACATTTTAAAAGTAATTAAAATCTATGAAATGTCCAGTAAAAATGAATTCTCGCAAAAATTGGCCACGCCCCTAATACGTAACGATTCATGTTTAATTATTCCTGACCATTCAAATTTGTTGAGAATATTGTCACGAATCTTGATGTCACAACTTTCAGAGGCAAACTTGTCGCGTTTTTCTAGTGACGTATTTAAAAAAAAAATATTTTTTAAGTTTGTGTATGAAAACATATCCATACTGATTTTGAAAATACAATTATATATTCTCAATACATTTAATATATTTTGTATGCGATATTTCTCTATTCATAATAAACTGGCAAAGACAGTCAGTTTTTTTAACTCTAATACGCGTTTTGCACGGCAATGTTCACGAGACAATGCTCTTTTTTTGGAACATAATTTCACAATATCGTTATATGAAGCATCATCTCTATTAAACTATGATGAGTTTTTGAATCATGTGCGAATAATACGGAACATGACGATTTTTTTTAAATTCTAATTTTAAAGGAATAAGGGTCAATGAAATACCGTTGAGTAAAAAAAAAAAATAATTGGTATCAATAGTAGCATAAAAATTTATTAGTTTATTAATTACTTTAAATTCCCGCAAAAACGGTTTATGGCATTGGCCACGCCCCTACTACGCCACGATTCGGTTAAATTTTGACCTTTGTGACCATTTAAATTTAAATAGAACATCGTCACGAATCTTGACGTCATAACGGTCAAGGCCAAACATGTCACGTTTTTGTTGACATTTTTTAACAACTTCATTTCAAAAATTATATAGGAAAACATGTTCCCGCAATATCGACATTGATTTTGAAAATACAATTATTTAAAAAATACATATTTTGCATATTTTTTATTAAACTTGAAAAATCTCAAAATATAGCTGCTATATTTTTTTTTATTTTTTTTTTTATTATCTTTAAAGTGAGCTGAAACTTTTGTTGATGTGGATGAGATTCGTTTCCATCTAAATTACGTATAATATATGCTTTCAAACATATTTGAAACACCCCTCAATGCACAGGTGATCAGGTATACAAATATTTCTGATTAATATTTATCATGACACTACGGTGGCCGGAAGGCTTTTGTATAAAACCGCCCTACCGGATATAAGGGACTAAATATTTCAACTTGTGTCACCTTCAACTTAATAAATCTTCGATCTGATTGTCCTCGGGTGAAGAGAATCCTTGAAACTGAATTTAGGGGTATTTTTAGGGCGACCATACCAACCGGTCAAAAAAAGAAAACAAAAATTTGTATTAATTTTATATTCGAATCACTGACTTTGAGGTTTTTTTATTATTATAAAATAGATAGAGATACCTAAATTATTTGAATGTGAATTTATTTCAACAGAGAGGGAAAACATTTTTGAGAAGGGAATATGGAAGTCTAGGTATTTACAGGACTTATGACCTGTCATTGGCTGGTTTAAGTGGCCACTTTACACACTGTGTAACATTCACCATTCTGCCCATGTTTGAACATCCACATTTCCTCAACTCTTCCATCTGTTGACTTTTGTGAAGTTTGTTTTCAGGAGTTGCCTAGTAGGTGATTTGGTTCAGCCGGATGAATCTCACCCACGTGTTATTTGTACATTGGCGGGCTTATTGCCAAATGGCAATTTCTTCCGACCAATCGATAAAATAAAAGTTTTATTTTTACAATTCAAGTTACAGAACATATTCAATAGAAAAAAAAGATTAAAAAGCTAAAGATATATAAAAAAAGTTTTCCCTCTCTGTTGAAATAAATTTAAAGATAAATAACTCCCTAGGGAGAAAATCCAGCCAGTCTGCAAGCATTTGGACATACTCAAATATTGTTGTATGTGAATTTGTTTCGATTTTAATTTTTGTTGAAATTATAGACAAAAAAAATAAATAGCTAATTTAATGAAAATAATTTAATTTCTCTATAATTTTCTCATTTTTAGCGACAAAAAAATTGTGTTTTAATATTAGCACTCATTTTTTAACGTGAAATCTATCGTATTCTTCTGGTAAAATTGATTTCAATTTCCAGAGAAACCTTTTCTCAAAACTCAGAATTTTGCTGTTTTAGGCCTTAATAAGGTGCCACGATTCGCATCCGTAGAGGAGAATAGGTGTTAGGCGGCATTCGGTTTTCACTGAGTAGATATCCAATCTTCAGACAGCCTTCATTCTGTTGAATATGGCACCTGCTACTCCTGACTGCACTCCCAGTTCTTTTTGAGAGCTGCCATTTTCTTTATCATATACTCCCAGGTATTTGAAACTCTCGACCCTTTCGATGATTTGGTTTAAGAGAGTCAGGGGATTTTGAGCATCAAGGCACGAAGTATTACACAGTACATGGGTTTTAGCAATATTGATTTTTAAACACATGCATGCGGAGTACCCATTTAGCTTATCTACAGTGACCTGAAGACCCTCGACGGAATCGTCAATTATAACCGCATCATCGGCATACTCTAGGTGGCAGAGTTTTTGAGAGGGGGAGATGGATATTTCTCGATTTAGTGGAATCGACTTTCTTTCTACTTTCTGAGCAAGTGGACGGAGCAAGGAGTAGCCCTTTTTACATCCTGTAATTATTCTAATGTCTAAAAATTGTGTTGCTTTTAACTGCCAAATATCTCCTTTTTGTTTTTTTGTGTATTTTATGTTTACTTTTTATGTTTTTTAATTTACATATGTTTTATTTTCTAATAAATACTAGTATTAACACTATGTTTAATTTTCTAACGATTAATGGTATATTGTGTTATTTATTTTAATTCTTCAATTTTTAATTACTAACGATATATTTTCAAATTTATATTTTGCTTCAATTTTTATTATTATCGGTATGTTTTCCAATTTATAATAATTATGTCTCATTTCTTTACTATTAATGGAATATTTTCTAAATTATTTTTATGATTCAATTTTTATTATTATTACCTGCATGTTTTCTAATTTATATTTATATTGATTTCCTATAATGTTGTTATTATTCTTTGAATGTATTAAGCATTATTTAATGAAATAAATAAAAAACACATTTAAAATAGAAGGCCCTTCCTAAACACAGGAATTTCCTAGCTAGTCGGGACCTGAAACAAAGAAACTCTGTGCATTTTAATACTGTGAAATACATAAATAAACAAATAAGGATGAAGTTTATGAGGATTATAAAAAGGAACGGTGCAAGGACGCAACCTTGGCGAACTCCGGTGGTGACCTCAAACCAATCAGTGATGACATCATTAATTCTGATTCGACATTCGCTACTTGAGCGATGGGCTTTAATAAGTTCTATTAGTTTTATAGGCATCCCATATTCTTCTAGTATTTTCCATGCATAGTGAAATATTAAAATAGATGAACACCCTATTTGAACATAAAAAACTAACCCCCAAGGAAAAAAATATAAAACACATCAATTTCAAGTTAACAATACGCACAGGTAGATTGTATTGTGTTTTTCCTGTCTATGGGCGATAATTCTCTCCAATTGCGTGACAATTTCGTTTTGACTGCTGACCGATAAATTTCGTTTTTATTACATGAAACAACCATTTATTTCGAGACAATAAAATAAATAAAAAACACCGTGTAAAGAAATGAGAATATTCCGGTATTTTTATTTTTATTTATTTATTTAACAGTACATATCCGTAGTCTGTTCAAAAAGTATCGCAAATTATGTGGTTTTTTAAAAATTATTTATTTATTCATGAACATCTATTTTGTCGAAAACTTCAAGCTCTGGTTGAGGGCCAAAAGTAGTATCGAATGTTTTTTGATATTTTTTGCATTCCGAGTAATCCAAAAGGCAACTTTTTAGACCCCTTTCATTTTTAAATTCGGAAAAAAATATCGGTCCGCCTTAGTGTACAATTCAACATGACACGTATGATCTACTTATTTCGACCACTAATATACAATATATATTTATTTATTTAAAACTTTATGCACATATACAATTTATATACATATAAGGGTGGGCATATTGCCTTGTACGGCAATTTTTTCCTACCTACCCAAACCGTTCAGTTTGAGAAAATTACAAGTACATATTATTCTAGGTAATTAAGCAGAATCTTATAGTTTTATACAATAATTGAAAGCAATAAACAACTAAAAAATTTCTCTTTACTATGAAGAGAGGAGAGGAGAGGAGAGGCGATGGGACGGAAAGAAGAAGGAGAAAGGAACTCAAACATAAAGATCGTAAAATTTCTAAATGTCAATACAGAAGGGGCGTCTCTAACATTAGTAGTTATTGGCAGTGAACAGCGATGCACGCAAGTAAGATGACCAGTGTGTTTATGATTTTATTTTGCTATTTTTCTACGACAGAGCTATATTATCTTTATATATATATATATATATATATATAATTCCTCTGTATGTGTAATGTCACCGTACTCCTAACGGTTAACCGATTTACGTGGGGTTTTCAAAGAAATATAGATCTTTGCGATGTGCGTGTTCGTAGATATTAAATAAAATATATAAAAAATACGTTAGATGAGAATGCATTTGAAAAAAAAAAAAAGATGTTGTATTTTGGGTATAAAAAAGTTTGTTTTTGAATGTTTACAAACAGCATTTGTTTTTTGTGGATCTCAATCAGATTATTTCCTTAAATTCCTTATAATTTGTACCCATTTATTTATTTTTATTGGATTTTTAGTGACACCAAAATAATATTAAATTCAATACATTTTTAAAAATCGTATTCCTACATAAGTACACCCTTTTGTTGGTGAGACGACCGGAGTTTGACGTTTGCAAAAAGATTGCCATATTCGATTTTTTTTTTATTCATTTTATGTTTTGGAATTCAATCATAAACAAGTATCTAGATACCTACTTAAATTCATTATTTGAATCAAGGTTCGTAGGTTTTCACGGCCTTCAGAATACAGATATTGTTTTTCTGGGTTATTATGCCGTAACACGGCAGAAAAACAATATCTCATTATTTGAATATTAAAATTCTTTAGTTTTTTATTTCAATCACAAACAAGTACCTGGGTACCTACTTATTAATGAAAAGTCTTTTTCCAAGCTAATAGTAAGAAAGCCAACGTTTGGGCACGACAACGTCTGTTGGGTCCGCTAGTATTTTATAAATTTCAGAAAATCCCGTCTTAATTTTTTTTAAAGGAAATATTAGCGTTCTGTTAATTTACCCAAATATTAAAATTTTAGTTGCCATTATTAACGAGTTGTAAATAACTCACTATTTTATGGAAAGTTGGGATAGTGGGGTTTGAACCACGGATCTCTGACCCGTGTGTCCGCAACACTGGCCACAGGACCACAACCCGATTAAATTAATATGGTGAAACTTAACAAGAGAGGTTTTAATGACAATATTATCAAAATCATTTTTTAAATTTAGCGAGTACTCTCAGGTAAAAATCATGCAAAGGGAGATAAGTCGGAATCATGGTGTACTGGTTATTGCGTATACCACACATTAAATAAATAAATAATTGTAAAAAAAATAAAATAAATCCAACGTATTGTATTTTATCGTGTCGTTTAGATTTTTGCCGTGGTGTGAAATGGGCCAATCATGCGATATCACGCAGTGGGCTCGTGGTTTGCACGTGCACAGCGGTCCAGTCCCGTGAATGTACTGTAGCTTGGAGCGGAGTATGTACCCTTGGTAGCTGGGAAGAAAATATAACGAAAAGATGGGTAAATAAATAAATAAAATTAAAATGTCAAGGCATGTATTATCTTGAACGGACAAATTCCTTTTGGTAATTATTCCTTCATCTCTGTTGAGATGTCTTCTTATTATATCATCATTGATTTCGGTAAATGAAAAAGAGACAAGAAAAATGGGGGTAATTCGGTATGGGATTATGTCAGATGCTCGCTACAAGCCACTGTATGTGCATACTAATGGCTCAATAAATTTAAAAAAATAGTTTAAATGGTGAAACCGCTACCGAAACTAGTAAATAGACTACTTGAAAAGTCACCGCCGCCCGTAATCCGAGGTAGTTAAGGGGATTAGGCATACGCGTTAAAGGCGTAATAAGTCATATTTTAATGAAAGGGATTCTCATTTGGATATCATCAACGAAAAAATTACATAGATGCTGTACCGATCATTGAAGTATAGTAAGTAGACCCAGAAATGTTTTGAGCATGTCCAAAGTTTGTAGACGGCTGAATTTCCTGCCAAGGAAGTCTTAAATTTGTTGCAAAAGAAGAGAATAACATTTTTTACTCTAGACACGACAAATACATTACAAATGCAAATTCATACAAATGCAGCCTACTTTCATCACTGTTTTTCCAAGTCCTTAATTCGCTACCATGCATCTGGGCTGGCACCAGGACTCTATTGTGAACTGCTGATTATAAACCATTATTTTATGGCCTTTTTTTGTCCTTGCTAAATAGTTTTATGTTTATGTTTTTGTTCAGTTTCTTGAACATATTTTGTTTCTATATTATAATTGTTGTAATCGGCTTACGCCGTGGGAATAATAAATGAATAACTGACCAATTTTTTGAGTATGACCAAAGGTTTGCAGACTGGCTGAATTTCTTTCCTAGGGAGTTATTTAGATCTAAATTTGTAGCAAAAGGGAGGGAAAACATTTTTGAGAAATTAATATAGAGTTCTATGTATTTACAGGGCTTATGACCTGTCATTACATAACATTCACCATTCACATTTCCTCAACTCTTTCATAAGTTGATATCTACGTCGAAAAGAAAATAACTTTTCCTTTCGACGTAGATGTAGCTGATCTAAGCGTAAGACGTCTGTCAGCTAGTTCATCTGGAATGCAGAGTTCCCTTAGATATTCTGGAGCAGAGTTGAGCAGTGACTTATACATAAGCCAACAGAGTTTGTATTCCACCCTCTGAGGAAAACGTAGCCAGTGTAATTCCCGAAGTAGTGGAGTGATATGACTAAACTTTTATTTATGATAGCTCCTTCAAATTTAATTTACTTTGTCCCCATTTAGATATTTTTAATACAAGATTTTGTGACTTCAA
This sequence comes from Micrasema longulum, assembly GCF_059751315.1. Classification (NCBI taxonomy): domain Eukaryota; kingdom Metazoa; phylum Arthropoda; class Insecta; order Trichoptera; family Brachycentridae; genus Micrasema; species Micrasema longulum. The sequence continues at coordinate 35,873 of NW_028279656.1, forward strand.
AAAAAACTTTTTGAAACACTGTAAAATAAAACATCTGTCAGTGTGTAATAAGTTTATGTTCCTTTAATTATGTTTATTTTATTATAATATAAAAATTTTGAATTGGTCAACTATATTATGGAAATCCCTCTCCTCCACTCCACCACTCTATTTCCTCATCCCTTAACCTTCTTACTGGTTTTTTTTTCTCTCATGTCTTATATAAAATATATTATTTTTCTCTTTACTGTGTAACATGTTCTCTCATTATATTTTTGAAAAACTTTAACTGAATGTATGTACTATTTTTTATATTTTGTATTCTTATATAACAACTGTTGGGCGTAAGTATAGCCTGTGAGCTCGCCAATACATGACAGATGACATTAACATAACCATAGAAAAACATAGCAGTTGAGCTCTCAGAAGTAAAGCAACGTGAATGCAGCAATGCTTGAACTACATGTCAATAATATTCTAATAATAAATAATATTATTTGGCCATACGGAACTTTAAAGCACACCTTGGTTTAATTACTAATAGTATTTTATCGGTTAGGTAGGTGTATTTAAAAAAAATATTGCGTACCTGAAAAAAGCACAAATAATTATGTTTTTGTAAATGATGTCAGTAGCGACACTCAGAGAGTGGCTTTGTGACGTTTTGACATTTTTTATAAGAAATTCATGGCGTAGCCGAAATACTGTTATAAAAACGAGGATGTTTTTGTTGATTGACGTTTGCAGGCGCTACCCAGGGGTGACTTTGTTACGTGAGAAATTATTTGAAAAAAGAGATTCATGGCGTAGCCGAAATATTGTAATTAAAACGAGGATGTTTTTGTTGATTGACGTTAGCAGGCGCTACCCAGGGGTGACTTTGTTACGTGAGAAATTATTTAAAAAAAGAGATTCATGGCGTAGCCGAAATATTGTAATTAAAACGAGGATATTTTTGTTGATTGACGTTAGCAGGCGCTACCCAGGGGCGACTTCATGACGTGGTGAAATTATTAATTTTAATATTTTTTTTCATTTTACATAGCGTAGCCGAGATAAGAAATTGCGTGGTGTTTCGAAATTTAACCGTGTAGGTAGCCGCCTAGTTACAATATAATTTTTGTATTTGTATAATTACTGTTTTATAATGTTTATGTATTTATCGCTATAAGAATTAAACTAAAGATAGTTTTTACTTTTAATCGCTATCCGTTTTTTAAATTATGTTTGTAACACTCAGTAATATTTATTTTTCAAGTATTCAATGTTATTTTTGCATTTTAATTAATATTGTTAATATAAAGCGTATTTTTATTTATTCGAATTTACTAGACTGTTTTTATTACAAAAAATAAAAATGCATATTTCTCTATGTATTTTTCTGTTATAAACAATCTATTAAAATAATACACATCAAATTTCCATTGTCTGTTGATTTTATTTGCAATCTTATTTTTTTTCGATGGTTAAAACTCTAGGAAATTCAAAGACAATAAAATTTTTACTGTCAAATATTGGCGAGCTCACACGCTATACATAGCCCCAACTGTTGTTTTTCCTTAGTAAATAAAAATAAAAAATAAAAAAAAAAACTTAGAGATTCCAAAAATAAGTCTCGCTGCGGCATTCAATACAGACTGTAAGCGAGTCATTTTATTCATTGGTAGACCTGCGTAGATACCATTACAATAATCGACTCTAGACACTATAAACGCATTTATTATTGACGGGCGGATATTTTTAATCTGAATAAACTAAATAAATGTGCAGAAATACTTAAATATTAAATATAAAGGAACTAATAAAATTATTAAATTTAAAAAAATGTTTCACTGCTCCGATTAAATCCATTTTTATAATTAAGTAGGTACCTAACCGTCTAGCATCACAGCGAATAATTTCATTCGTTTTTTAAAAACAAAATTCCATAGACATATGAATGAAATAACGCACCAGGCACCACTACCTTCGTCAGAAGTTTCTCTTTCACCTCCCGCGTCACAACTGTCAAAGTGACAGCTGTCAGATGACGGATAAAATCTTGATCAACCTTTTACGCGCGGAATGTCATACGATTGTAGTTTTTATCTGGCTATTTTATATTAAGGAATGGGAGCATTAAATATTTATAAATATTTTCTTACTGTTAGAAAACAGTTAGGATATTTTTGCTGCGCAACAGACCAAGGGGCCTAATTATAGCAATCAAGACGTCTAGTAAAAAGGGTTAAAAGAACAATGCTAAAAACTATAGAGGTATCTAAGTAGATGATGATATTATATTTTTAGAATAATATTTTTTATGAAAGCAAATTATTCTTCCTAATTCCAAAAGAAACACTCCCACACTACCAGAAGTCAAACTAGAGGATGGGTCATGGGGTCTACCGCAAACTCTGAATTCGGGCAAAGAAATTTCAGGCTTCTGGGCCCCAAAATATTCAATATGTTACCCAAACATTGCAAAACCATGAACCGGATTCAATTCAATAAATTCGTAAAAAATTGGTTACTGGGTTTAGGTTGAGAAATATCAGAAAATTTACTCAGAAACATTCTTAAATAATAAAAATGGTATAAATTAATATTGCTTAACTGTATAATAAATAAACTAGTAGATAGTAATGTTATTATTTATTTTGCATAAAAATGTCTGCCTTAAAACAGGTTGTACCTAGTTAGGCAAACTAGACATGATCCAGAGAAATCTATTACCTAAGTGTGTATGTAGTAGATAAAGTTATTGTTATTTTTGTTGATAAACCATGATTATTATTATTATTATTAACTCGCTACTTAGCTCGATGATCAAGCTCCTTACAAGTATATTTACAAGTATATTTTTTGAGCAAAAAAAATACATACAATAATGAAATTAAATGGTTTAGAGATTATTCCATTGATAGAACATAAAAAACTTAATTTGAAAATCCTATATCTATCTAGTAGTTCCACAGGGGTCAGTTTTGGGGCCAATGCTTTATATTATTTACATAAATGATATTGTTAAATGTTTTAAACATTCTTCTGTTTTTGCTTTGTGGCGGAAAACAATGTTGATGATGCTAATTATAAGATGCAAATATAAATATCAATCAAATATCTTATATGTTGGATACAAATTATTTCTAATTAAATGTTTCAAGAAAGTAAGCAATTAAATAATTCAAGAATGCAATAAACTAAAGATTTAGGAGAAAATATAGATAAAGTAAAATATATAAAGTATTTAGGGGTAATAATAGCAAATTAGTAGAGTAATGGATTTATAAAATGGTGGCTGTGTAGTAAACAAATGCAAGAATTAGTTCAAAGAACAATGAATAAAGCACTCAAAGTAACATTTAACTTTAAAATATATACTAGAACAACAGATTCTTACAGTCTTTATTCTATAAAATATACACATTATTACAATATGAATACATTATAAAGAATACAAAGAATTAAAATATATTTTGACCCGATATACTATTTAAAAATAGTTTGTCATCGGATGCTCCGACATAAGTTTTATTTAATAATAAAATAAAAAGAGTACAGACATAATACTGTATTCGTATAAAATAAATAACATAAAAATAGTTGAAAGAAAAAATTACTTTTTTTAAAGTAAGACAATAGAGTAAAATAATACAATTAAAATTAAAGAAGAGCAATTTACTTGAATATATTTAAAATATTAGGAAAAATTAATCGCATATAAAAGTAGTGTGTGCTCATAAATGTAATCAAAAGAAGATAAAAAATAAAACAAAGTAAATCGAAAATTTCAATTCATATCCACAGAAAAATAAAAATAATAAGAAAATTAAAAGTACCTTTTAATATTAAGATCTAAAAAATGTAAATAAAATGAGGCGCCACTAGCTAAAACGCGCGGACTAAAAAACTGGCGTCATATGTCAACAGAACACTATCAAATGAAAATGGTCTTTAGGAAATAACGCTCGAAATGCTACTCTTCAAATAGAGAAGCTTGAAATAATATCTGTAATCTGCAAGTGAACTTGGCGAGGAAAATATACGCACTGGGTTTTTGAATGTTAAAATAAGTATACATTTTGTATTAAAAAATAAGCTGCAATAATCGGAACCGGGCAATGCGCTGGGTGCGCATTTAGCAGCTTATATTAATTTTTTGAGGAAGATATAAACATTGACGTTAATTTATAATAAATAAAGATTATTTTATTTATTCTCCTATAATTAAAATTACCATAAAACATTATTATTGGTAGTGAAATATAATGGTAAGCTGCGAATAATCGATTATATGACGGTTCGCCCCTGCTCTCTAGTCACCGTTACGACGGCTGTCCACCGCAGCACCGTTCACTACGGCCGTTAAGATACGGGCACCGCTGTCCTAGGAAACCCTAACTTAACAGAAAAAGAAACAGTTTTGTGTAAACAGCAATAAAGTTCTACAATTCACTTTCTAAAACTAAAACTAAATCTAATCGAAGTAAAAATTTGCATCACATTTTAAATATATCAACAACCCAATTTCTAAAGCATTTTTGAAAACCGCTGAGATTATAATTTAGAGGTTTGTCAGTATGTAGAAAAGAGAGGATATAAAAGAGAGGTAAACACTTAAACCAATAAAGAACAACATCCGTTTTTTTATTTCTTTCTTGGAACTAGCAGAAATGTTATATTTGGCAATCTAACCAGCAGCGCTACGGCGCTTTTAGTAAGGCGGATTATATAATTGGGTTAGATTATATATTTGTACTAGCGGACTCGACAGACGTTGTCCTGCCCAAACTTTAGATTTCCTGCTATTAGCTGGTTCAGCAAACACAAAATCGTAAGAAATTGAAATTTTCGATAAACTATTTACTAAGTGACATTTGACATTGAGATTGCAGCGCCACCTTTTGGGTCTGATTGTGAATCTAAACCATCGAGATTGCTTCTTAAACACACACAAAAAAATTCAATCAAAATCGGTCCAGCCCTTTAGGAGTTCAGCGACATACACGCCAACAGAATAAATATATATAACCAGATTAATAAAGAAATATTTGTTTTTGCCTTTTTTGAGCTATTTATATATTCGTAATAAGGGTTGGTTTTTCGTTTTATCTCCTTATTTGATTGGCTTGGAGTCCTCGTTGTGTTCAAATCAAAATCGTGCAAAAATAACTACTCCAGTGTCATAACAAAGGGAGAAAATACGTGTTTATGAAGAAAAGTCAGACCACGTTTTACCCTAAGCTTTAAAAAATTATGACTCTCAACTCATGGCCAACACTAATTCAGTCATTCTTTAACCGCCAGCCGGGTTTTGACGTGAGCTTGACGTTTTATTTTAGAGTTCAGTGACATCACACGTGCAGAAGAATTATGATGTATATAAAGATTATAGTTAGTTTCGCAACAGAGAGACTTATTTTTGGACTTTGTAAGTTTAGTTAGATCACTCCACAACTTTACCACGGGAATTACACAGGCTACATTTTTAACAGAAGGTTATTTTTATCTACATTATTAAAACTCTAGAATTGATTGATTGCGTCCGTTCCTTATACATAGGAATTTGTGCCTTATTATCGCGGTATCAACGCTAAATCAGGGACATTTTTGTCTTCTAAAATTGTATGTAGCAGTCGGCGACAGCTGACTATTATCTTTTTTAATGACTTAATTTTTAACATATTACAACAGAGATGAAGAACATTTAAGAGAATGTAATATAGAAGTCTAGGCATCTACAGGGCTTATGACCTGTCATTGGCTGGTTTAAGTGGCCACTTTACACACTGTGTAACGTTCACCATTCTGCCCATATTTGAACATCTATATTCCTTCAGTTCTTTCATCTGTTGAAGAAACCTTTATTCACGCGGGTGAGATTCATCAATTGAATTATTTCACCTACATTCTAGGCAACGCCTGAAAATGTTATTTTTTCAATTTCTATACTTCTTTATGGACCAGGTGGATTTATCAACAATATTTTGTGTTTATCCAAATTTTTGTAGACAAGGACTGGATTCAACTCCCTGTGAAGCTGTTTATATTAACAAATTACAACAGAGATGAATAATATTTAAGAGAAAGTAATATAGAAGTCCTACAGGGCTTACGACCAGTCAATGGCTGGTTTAAGTGGCCTGGACTCCGTTGTAATATGTTAATATAAACAGCTTCCCAGGGAGTTGAATCCAGTCCTTGTCTACAAAAATTTGGACAAACTCAAAATATTGTAGACTTCATTTTTAATTTTTAATTTTAGGTTCTCGACGTCCTGGACGTCCACTGCTGACTGTTTGCCTGCAGTTGATGTCAAAACTTCGGGACAAAAACCTGACTTGGGAAAACCCAAAGGAGTTGACAGCCGATAGAGATGCATGGAAGCTCGTTGTAGATACCGTTTGCTCCAACTAGGGAGCGGACATGGAATTTTGATGATGAAACAATTTACGCAGGATTGTTTAAATATTAATATATAAATTATTTTTTTTTTTTATTCTCGTGTGCAAAAGGTTAGGTAAGGATTTAAAAATAAAGAAATGCAGTGGGCCCGTGTTACAAAAGTTGTCTCAATTCTCAAATTGTAATTTGTAATGCAACTTTACTACAAACCGACACATTGCATCACGGAGCAGGCAGAGAGGGCAAATTCTAATTTTTTAAATTAAAATTTATTTAATATGTTTTTTAAATTGGCCGAAAACAGGTACACATGTTGACAAAAATAATACCGTAAAAGCATACAACTTGAGGCAGTGTTCAACTTCAAATTGAAAACTGCCGTTACACAGTGTGTAAAGTGGCCACTTAATGACAGGTCATAAGCCCTGTAGATTCCTTGACTTCTATACTGCCTTTTCTAAAAAGTTCTTCTAAAAAATCTCTGTTGTAATCTGTTAATATAAACAGCTCCCCAGGGAGTTGAATCCAGTACTTGTCTACAAAAATTTGGACAAACTCAAAATATTGTTATCAAAACTACATTAAACATAACAGTGTTCTATTACAGAAGTATGAAATAATAGTGAACAATATATTTTTACATATTACACACTTGTTGTAAATTATAATAAAACAAGTATGTAATATATAAACTATGAATAAATATTGAACCATTTTGTAACTATGCTATTGATTATACTTAACATACTTAGATAAAAAAAAATAGAGATAACGAAGTAAACCTAGACTCCACCGGCTAGGTAACGAGTATGGTAAAGTTGATATATTTCAACAATGTTTGATTATGTCCAAATGCTTGCAGACTGGCTGGATTTCCTCCCTAGGGAGTTGTTCGTATTTAAATTTATTTCAACAGAGGGGGAAAAAGTAGTAGGTGATTTGGTTCAGCCGGATGAATCTCACCCACGTGATAAAGGTTTCAGCTCTTTCACTTCTCAAAAGTCAACAGATGTAAGAGTTGAGGAAATGTGGATGTTCAAACATGGGCAGAATGGTGAATGTTACACAGTGTGTAAAGTGGCCACTTAAACCAGCCAATGACAGGTCATAAGCCCTGTAAATGCCTAGACTTCCATATTCCCTTCTCGAAAACTTTTTCCCTCTCTGTTGAAATAAATTGATATATTTCGTCTGTTTTTATATAATTGTGGGTTAAGTATTCAAAAGGTTATAAATTAATCCCACCCATTAATAACAAAAGTTATAATTAATCTCACCCACGTGATAAAGGTTTCAGCTCTTTAACTTCACAAACATCAACAGATGAAAGAATTGAAGGAATATGGATGTTCAAATATGGGCAGAATGGTGAATGTTACACAGTGTGTAAAGTGGCCACTTAAACCAGCCATTAACAGGTCATAAGCCCTGTAGATGCCTAGACTGCTATATTACCTTCTCTTAAATGTTCTTCATCTCTGTTGCAATATATGTAAAATAAGTAATGCACAAATGTATAGATTCGTACATTATGTAAGGCTGAGATAAGCATTCTCGACAAAATCGAGAAAGGGGCTCTGCGCCGGTTTTGGACATGTAGAGCGAACGGACGGCGAAAGAACGGCTAATAATATTTGAAATGCGTATGTTGATGGATGGATGCAGAAACATAGGAAGACCGAGAAAGACATGGCATGATTAAATCCAACAAATACTTAAAGATGGACGTGCGAAAAGTGGGAATAATGGGCGCGTGGGCATGAAAAGATGTATGAATGTAGAGGAAGCGAGATCTGTGTGCAAATATTCAATAACGCATGGTATAACAGGGTGTGGAAGAGTCTTGGACGTGCAAAGTCGCTCAATAGAAATTGCACAGAAAAATATAATTAATGAACTATACGTAGAGAGTGGACTCCTAAGTTTTAGAAAATTATATTTATTTCAGTGCCTGAATTATATTTACTTAAATAGGGAATTATTTAGTTATAATGTATTTCGTATTAGCTAAAGATCCGATAGTATACTGTCAGTTCCAGGATGCAGAAATAAGTTCGCACAGACGCACTCCTTACATGTTGGTCCAAGATCCTTCAATCTTCTAAGGAATTACAAAACAATAAATCACTGGTATGGATTAAAGTTGGTTTGATATCTTGAATTAGCATGGAAGAAACAAATGGACATCTTAAAAAAAAAAACTACTGTAAATAAATTCTTTTTTCGTAATATCAGCATATTTTTCTCATGATCATTATTTTTATGATCATATCTATATGCCATATTTATATGCTATAAACTTATTAATAATTAAAAAAGGAATGACCCACTCTCAGACGCTGATGTCTTTGTGTGCATTTTTTCCAACTTATTTATGTATTTTTTAAAGGGTATTTGTAACTAAAATTCTATTTAAATATATCTATTGAAAAATAAACAAAAAAAAAAAATGATAATAAAAAAGGATATATTGATGTGGCGTTCTATCCCCTCTGCCTACCCTTACGAGGAAACGGCGTGATGGTTTGTTGTTGGAAAATGTCAATACAACTGATCTGGTTTCCTATTATTATTATTATTATGGATAACTTATATAGCGCCATTTTCGTAATAAAATACCTCAAGGGCGCTTTACATAGTGATTCTATTGTTAAATTAATTTAATTGAAGATTTTAAATTTGTAATTTAATTAAAACAATTTATTTTGTTATCACGTGCTACGGATTTATTCAAATGATTTAGAGAACAAGTGAGTTTAAAGTTTTTTCCGAAACATCACTTCACTTTCAGAGCCTCGCACCTCCGCTGGGAGAGCATTACATGCCATAGGGCCTGCGACCACAAATGCGCGTTCACTAAATTTAGTGCGCTGTTTGCGTAGAGGTATAATAACTTTTCCTCTCGCCGTAGACGTAGCTGATCTAAGCGTGAGACGCCTGTCAGCTAGTTCATCTGAAATGCATAGTTCCCTTAGATATTCCGGAGCAGAGTTGTGCAGTGACTCATACATAAGCCAACAGAGTTTGTATTCGACCCTCTGTGGAAAACGTAGCCAGTGTAGTTCCCGAAGTAGTGGAGTGATATGACTGAACTTAGAAATTCCGAAAATAAGTCTCGCTGCAGCATTCAATACAGATTGTAGGCTAGTCATTTTCCTAGTGTGAGGACTGTGCAATTTTGGAGTAGGTAAATTAATACCATTATTTGTTGCAGCAATTTCTATATGAAATGGCACATTATGTTTAAAAGTACTTACAGGTATTCGGAATTTAATCATATTTAGCAAGTCAGGAGAGTCCAATATACCATTTACTATCTTGAAATGAAATATTGAATCACTCAGTTTCCGTCTTCTGGATCCAAATCAAGTGCTTTCATTAAAAAGTCATAGTTTAAAAATTCAATAGGAATAGATAGCTTGTAACTGATAAAGCGTACAAATTTCCGCTGCACTCTCTAAAGTTTTAACGAGTGAACTCCACAAAATGGGTTTCAAATACTTGAATTGTATTCAAGTATGCTCCTTACAAGATACACAAAGTCTTGAAAGATAATACTGATTTAAAATCTTTAACCTTTCTCACACACGTAAATAGAGACATTTACTCAAGCGTCAACCACAACCATAATACAAGATACTCTAAAAGAGATCTGATACTAAGTGAAGGGGTTAACACTATTCTGGCATCGAGACAACACTATTATGTAGGCATGCAAACATGAAACTCTGTATCGTTATTTATCCCGCATAAATAATGGTTTCAGCTCTTTAACTTCACAACCATCAACAGATGAAAGAATTGAAGGAATATAGATGTTCGAATATGGGCAGAATGGTGTATGTTACACAGTGAGTAAAGTGGCCACTTAAACCAGCCATTGACAGGTCATAAGCCCTGTAGATGCCCGGACTTATATATTACCTTCTCTTGAATGTTCTTCATCTCTGTTGTAATATTTTAATAATAAGATATTTGATTGATATTTATATTTGCATCTTATAATTAGCATCATCAACATTGTTTTCCCCCACAAAGCAAAAACAGAAGAATGTTTAAAACATTTAACAATATCATTTATGTAAATAATATAAAGCATTGGCCCCAAAACTGACCCCTGTGGAACTCCTAGAAAGATATAGGATTTTCAAATTAAGTTTTTTATGTTCTATCAATGGAATAATCTCTAAACCAATTAAGCTCATTATTGTCTGTACTTTTTTTGCTCAAAAAATATACTTAGAAATATACTTTTAAGGAGCTTGATCATCGAGCTAAGTAGCGAGTTAATAATAATAATAATAATCATGGTTTATCAACAAAAATTACGATAACTTTATCTACTACACACACACTTAGGTAATAGATTTCTCTGGATCATGTCTAGTCTGCCTAACTAGGTACAACCTGTTTTAAGGCAGACATTTTAATGCAAAATAAATAATGATATTACTATCGACGAGTTAATTTATCATACAGTTATGCATTATTAACTTATACCATTTATTATTTAAGAATGTTTCTGGGTAAATTTTCCGATATTTCTCAACCTAAACCCAGAAATCATTTTTTTTAAAATTTATTAAATAGAATCCGGGTCATGGTTTTGCAATGTTTAGGTAGCATATTGAATATTTTGGAACCTGAAACCCCAGAAACCCGAAATTTCTTTGCCCGAATTCAGAGTTTGTGGTATACTCCATAACCCATCCTCTCGTTTGACTTTTGGTAGTGAGGGAGTGTTCCTTTTGGAATTAGGTAGAATAATTTGCTTTCATAAAAATTGTTATTCTAAAAATATAATATTATCTACTTAGATACCTCTATAGTTTCAAGTATTGTTCTTTTAACCCTTTTTACTAAACGTCTTGATTGCTATGATTAGGCCCCTTGGTCTGTTGCGCAGCAAAAATATCCTTACTGTTTTCTACACAGTAAGAACATATTTATAAATATTTAATGCTCCCATTCCTTAATATTATTTTTTGCAATTTAGTAAAGCAGGATCTGATCAAAAATATCTGTTCTGTGTGCTAATGAATCAAGGTTATGAAATTTTAAAGAACATGGTTAAATTATAGGTTACCGACAAAGATACTTATTATACCAAGAAAGGAAAAAAATATGATGTACGAAGCGTATGTCAAAAGTAAATTGAGTTACATGATCGCCTTCTGGGGAACTGGCAACAAGACAGACATAACAAGAATACAAAGACAACAAAATAAAATTCTTAAACTAACATACAACCTACCCTACCTGACCTCTACGACTGAACTGTACAAAAAAACACACTAGTTTGACATAAACTACTTTACTAAAATTGAGACCTTAAAAATTGTGCACAAAATAACGCTGGGAAACATACAAGACGACGACATAATATTAGCCAAAAATGCTGACGTACACAAATATAACACCAGACAACAACAACACTATCATATTGAAAAAGCAAAGACAAACACAGGACAGTCAAAACTACTACATAATGGACTTAAACACTACAACGACCTACCTTACTACTTGAAAACTTTTACTGGAGACAAATTTAAAATCAATCTGAAAAAGCACATGATGACTGAACTAACTAGACTAGACGAGACATAAAATGACTAGACAATATTAAATTTCTAATGTAACCCTAACGGGTTTTTTAAAATTGTAAATAAATTTTTAAAAAACATATACTTTAAATTTTCATACAAATATACTCATTTTTGTCCAAATATATTGGAGTTTCTTTATAGACATTCGAAGTTAACTCTGGTAATTTTCCATTGTAATCGGGGCCCTGATTCTATTATACTCTCGAAACCGCCCGGATACAGAATATCGATATATAATTCAATTTTAATTAACAATGATGTATTTTTACGATAAACGAAATATCAATCGAGAGCAAAGGTCGGTAACCGTGTCTGACGAGAGTTTTTTTACCGACTGAGTCGAGTTGATTTCAATAATAATAATAATATTAATAATATTGTATTAGTAGCACCAAGGCCGGCGCATTCCTCTCGGGACATAAATTACAGGAACATAAAGAGTGCCACGCACAGAAGCGCGATGGTGAACCTACCTGAGGCAGGTTTCACCAAATCGTTAGAGTCAGATATTTGTTAAGAGGAAATGCGGTCTTACATTTTTTAATAATTTTTATTTATTGAATTTTACAATACGCCCATAGGGGATTCACAAAAATTATACAAGTCAGCACAAACAAAGTAATAATTTAAAAAATAAACAACACAATTAATATAATGTTTATATTTGAAGCACTCACTTTGTGGTACGTAAACCTTGACAAAGAAGCTTGTTTGCTTTGAAACCGGTCGGTGAAAAATAAAAATTAGTGGTTAAAAACAAAGTTGTTTTATTTATTTTATTATAACACGATTATTTTTTTAAAAGACATGTAGACAGCAAAAGGCCATACTATACCATATTATTTATGTTTAAATAACATGTATTTCATATATGTATAACAATGATTTTTGATTTCTTACATTTGATTAGCTAAGCATTTATAATTAAGTGGTTTTAGTTTAGTTTAGTGGTTTTTTGTTGTTGTTATTGTTATATAAGTATAGAACTATTTATGCTCTAAATGATAAAAAACCTTCATCTAAGAACAGGCTGAGCTATGTTAGATGGAGACTATCATAAACAATGAACACTCCGTTTTCATTTTCTATTCATTAGTTTTATATAGATTCCCTGTTATTAAATCTGTATACTAATTTTATGCAATAAATTTATATAATATTAAAAAATACTGAAATGCAAAATCAAAAGTAAAATTTTGCGTAATATAATAAGAGAAAAATATAGACATAATGTGAAAATAATACTCAGGCTTAAAAATATGCATTAAAAAACGAAAAACAGTAGGTATATAAAGTAAAGTATAAAGTTCGTTTTTTAACTCATCATGGTTAAATTAATTCAACTCAACGTGGTTTCCAGCACTACATACTACAAAAACAAATAGAAATGTGCCTACTGCCGACTGCGCCACGGTACAAATTACTAGTACTTAAACACTCATTTTTTATCCTGAAGCGCCAGCTTTTTATCCTGAAGGAGCCATCCAGCAATGTTAGATGAAACGTCGGAACAAATCCAACACTCACAATATAACCCAAAAAAGGAAACGTATTTTTGTTTAATGAATATAATATTTTTTTAAAATTGTAACTCTATTTTATCGAATAAATTTAACGATAAAAACCATAATCATCATTCTCTTTCAGCACCTAATGGTATATAGGGCAGTGTATCGGTACACCAATCGCATGAATTAAACATAACACCCACGCTTGAGAAAAATTAAATTAAATTTTTATTAACATATTACAACAGAGATAAAGAACATTTAAGAAAAGGTAATTTAGAAGTCCAGGCATCTACAGGGCTTATGACCTGTCAATGGCTGGTTTAAGTGGCCACTTTACTCACTGTGTAACATTCACCATTCTGCCTATACTTGAACATCTATATTCCTTCAATTTTTTCATCTGTTTATGTTTGTGAAGTTAAAGAGCTGAAACCTTTTTTGGTGAGATTCATCTAATTGAATTATTTCACCTACATACTAGGCAACGCCTGAAAATGTTATTTTTTCAATTTCTATACTTCTTCATGGACCAGGTAATTTATCAACAATATTTTGAGTTTGTCTAAATTTCAAAAGTTCATAAGCCCTGTAGATGCCTATACTTCTATATTACCTTCTCTTAAATGTTCTTCATGTCTGTTGTAATTTGTTATTTTTTTGTTGTTCAATTATTTTTTTAAATTAAGGTTTTTTGATATAAATTGTTATGTAGGTATAAAAAGAATTGTTTGCTTCAAATCATAAAGATAAAATAAATAGTAGTGTTTCTAGGTCTAGGTAGGTAGTGTAATAATAAATATATAAAAAATGCAGTCAGAAATACAATATATTTAAGAAAGAAGTAAAAATTTACAGTCATAATTCTTTTTTGTGTGGCACTGATTAAAAACACCGTTTATGCTGTTTTTTTGTAATTTATATGTTATCCAAAAACTATTTATAATTAAAAATAAAATAAACTTACTAATGTAAGACGTCACTTCCTATTATGTGTACAAGAATTGTTTTTTCTTTTACGTAATGGGAAACGTTAATGAAATGTTATGTGTGGTCTGTATTGTTGTTTGGCTGTGAGACTTGGACTCAGAAGGTGAACACTATGAATAGGCTGGAGGCTTTTGAGATGTGGTTGCATCGCAAAATGCTTAAGTTGTCTTGGACAGCACTGATAACGAACTCAGAAGTCTTAAGTCGAGTTAGAACGAACAGAGAACTCTTAACCACCATTAAAGTTCGTAAAATTTCATATCTGGGGCATATAATGCGTGGATAAAAGTACCACTCGCTTCATTTAATTTTGAAAGGCAAGATTGAGGGTCACAGAGGGGCTGGAAGAAGACAAATGTTCTGGCTGCGAAATATACGAGACTGGACTGGCTTCAGGACTGTGGAGCAGATTTTCCGGGCAGCACAGGAGAGGGAGACTTTTGCCAGAGTGATTGCCAACGTTGGGGATACCTGACAGGGCACTAAGAGAAGTAGAATGTAAATATATTTATTTAATTAATATAAAAATTGTATTTAGTAGTAATATTGTATACTTATATTTGTGGTTTGAATCTTTAAAAAATAAAAAAAATACAATTTGTGTGGGTTTGGACGACCGTGAACGATGAGAAATCAACTGGATTCTTACGTGAGCATTATTGGTGAAATCTCCGAATCTGTGTAATGTAGGTAGGTAGCCCGGTTGCCTGACAGTATGAGTAAGGAGTAAGGTGCCGGTGGGTGCTTCACAAAGCGTGATCACGGTACTGAACTTTGGTGACAAAAATTTTAATACGGGGTAGTTCAAAATTACAGATGTATTTTTTTTCACCAAAAAATATTGAAAAAATTGGCCTTTGACACTTTTCAAGTTCTTTAAAGGAAGTTCATAAACAAGGTGGCGCAAAAGTCATTACCAATGTTTGAGTATGTCCAAATGCTTGCAGACTGGCAGGATTTCCTCGCTAGGGAGTTGTTCATATTTAAATGTATTGCAAGAGAGAGGGGAAACATTAGTAGGTGATTTGGTTCAGCCGCAGCCGGATGAATCTCACCCACATTATAAAGGTTTCAGCTCCTTTACTTCACAAAAGTCAACAGATGGAAGAGCTGAGGAAATGCGGATGTTTAAACGTGGGCAGAATGGTGAATGTTACACAGTGTGTAAAGTGGCCACTTAAACCAGCCAATGACAGGTAAATGTAAATGCCTTGTAAATGACTAGACTTCCATATTCCCTTCTCAATAATGATTTCCATCTCTGTTGCAATGAATTCAAAAGTCATTACCCTATGGAAAGAGGCCATAATTTTACAAATGGCGGAAAATGTTAGTTTTGCTTTGACATCTGTGAAGTAAACAGATACAAAATACACGTCAACAAGACATGAATCGCTATACTCCTCTAAGAACGCGGAAAATTTGTTTCGATTTTTTTGCGGAATAATTTGTCGGTGGTGTTGGCGTAGCGTGAATATAGGCGCAGATTTTTCGGACGTCCGACACCAACTGGGCAATTGCTACGGCATTTCGGAAAAGTATGGGACAACACGAGATGCTGCCAGGTCTGGCCGGCCCCGGACCAGCCGTTCTGCTTAGAATATCACATATGTTGGTGAAGACGTTGCAGAGGACTCCAGAGTATCGACCCGACGACGTGTCATGCAATTGTGCAACAATCGGTGGCGTTTACAGAGAATTTTGGTGAAAGACTTGAAGACGTTCCCTTGCAAAGTGCAGACAGTACATCAGCTACTAGCCGCTGACCACCAAGCGCATGTGACCAACGCTTAAGTCTTCCTGCATCTTAACCACGAGGAAGACAACATTTTATCGAAAATCATCATGAACAACGAGGCCTATTTCCATCTCTGTGGATATGTGAGTAAGCAGAACTATCGCTTCTGGGGCACTATAAATTTGCGTATAACC
This sequence comes from Micrasema longulum, assembly GCF_059751315.1. NCBI lineage: Eukaryota > Metazoa > Arthropoda > Insecta > Trichoptera > Brachycentridae > Micrasema > Micrasema longulum. Next base: position 52,275 of record NW_028279656.1, read on the forward strand.
CACGAAAAGCCATTACACCCGCTAAAAATTACTGCATGATGTGGTGTTTACGTTAAAGGCGTCATTGGGCCTTATTTTTCTGAAAACGCCACGGGCCAAACGACTGCTGTGGACGACGAGTGGTACAGATCCAAGCTCAAAGACTTTCTCCTTCTTCAATTAGATGACTTGGGATTGGGTAATGTCTGGCTCTAATATAATGGAGCAACAGCGCATACTGCATTAGCCACAACCAATATTCCAAGGGCTGTATTTCCCGGTCACTTAATTTCTCGTTTTAGTGATTTTAGGGAAATTAGATGCAGAATAAAGATAGCACAATAAGCACTCAATGGCCTGAAATCATTCTTCTACAGTGATTAACTTAAGTCTTAATTTGACTGAGACAGAGGATGGTCAAGTGCTATGTGTGGTCAATACTGCTCTACGGGGTTGAAACGTGGACTCTCAAGGTGAACTCTCCATGAACTGATTAGAAGCTTTTGAAATGTAGCTTCACCGGAAAATGTTCAAAATTCCGTGGACAGATTTAGTGACCAATGTGGAGGTGCTGAGACGAGCCAGTACCAAAATAGAACTACTGTCCTCAATAAAACAGATCAAACTCGTATCCGGGCCATATCATGCGCGGAAGCAAATATGCGCTTCTACAGCTAATCATGATGGGAAAGATCGAGGGAAAGCATGAAGTTGGAAGGCGACAGATGTCTTGGCTGAGAAACATCCGTGACTGGGCGGGAGTGCATGGAGTTGAGGCGCTGTTTCAGTTGGCGCGGGACTGGAATGCCTTCTCTATAGTGATCGCCAACGTCGGGGAGACCTGTTATGGCACAGATGGAAGATAAGTGATTTGCACTGACCGGTAAGATCACAAACAAATGTTTATCGCAGGAGGCTAAACTAGCAGTTCACAACGGAGTTCTAGTTCCAACTCTAATGTATGGGAGCGAAGTATGGAATTGGAAAAAAAATGATGAAAGTAGGTTGAATGCTGTCGAAATGCGATCCCTCAGGCGAATGTGTGGTAAAACATGTCGAGATCCGTGAAGTGTGTAAGGCTGAGACACGCATTATTGACAGAATCAAGAAAGGGGTGCTGCGTTGGTTTGGACATGTAGAGCGAATGGACAGCGAAAGAATGACTAAAAGGATCTACGATGCAAATGTTGATGGATGCAGAAAACGAGGAAAACCGAGAAAGACATTGCACGATCAAGTGCATCAAATACTTGAAGATGGACATGTCAAAAGTAGGAATAATCGGCGTGCGTGCATAAGAAGATGTATGAATGTAGAGGAAGCGAGGTCTGTATGCCAAGATAGAGTGTTATGGCGTTCTATCCTCTCTGCCTACCCCTACGGGGAAACGGCGTGATGGTTTGTTGTTGTTGTTGTTGGTAAGATCACCCGATCTAACTGTTTCTGAGTTTAAGGTGAGGTTTCTTGAAGTCAAGAGTCTATGTTCACAAGTCTCAGACTCTTGAAGCCCGCAAAAAGCATCTCCTTCAGGAATGCGAGAACCTAGCGCCAGAAGTTTTGGAAAGAGTGAAAAAAATGACATAGTTCGGGCCCGTTTGGTCATCAATTTTGGCGGTGGCCCCTTAGCCAATATCTTTTTCTCGACTTAGTGGAAAAAAAGTTAAAATATCAAATAAACACAATCCAAAAGCAGAATAAAAATTTTCATTAAAAAAAAATTACAGGCAAAGAACATCGGGTGACGTTTTTTGCGCCACTTGTATAAATAAATAAACAAAATAAGAAAATAAAAAATATTACTGAAATGCTTTATATTCTGAAACACCCCAAATATATGAAATTCAAAGACGTCTCAGATGCGACGGCATATGTTTGATTCATATGTAAATATTTCTTAACCCGCGCAGCAATGGTGTTTAATTAATTGAATAATTCATTAAAGATTTTACCAAATTATCACTTTACTGAGGAGTATACGGTATATCTCTCCGCAACCGATTGTGCATAAGGCACTTCATTAGTACAAAATGCAGCGTATTCCTATTGCAATCGGGGCCCTGAATGACACAACACATCAAGCGCAGTTCGTTCATATATTGAACCAATGCTCCCCTTAAAAATAGGCTTCTAAATAATCAGTCAACAATATTTTGAGTTTGTCCAAATTTTTGTAGACAAGGACTGGATTCAACTCCCTGGGGAGCTGTTTACATTAACAAATTACAACAGAGATGAAGAACATTTAAGAGAAGGTAATAAAGAAGAATAGAATAATAGAAGAAGAAAAGAGATATAACTTCGCAAACATCAACAGATGAAAGAATTGAAGGAATATAGATGTTCAAATATAGGCAGAATGGTGAATATTACTCAGTGTGTAAAGTGGCCACTTAAACCAGCCATTGACAGGTCATAAGCCCTGTAGATGCCTAGACTTCTACATTACCTTATCTTAAATGTTCTTCATCTCTGTTGTAATATGTTAAATAATCAGTATCTATTTTTTACTTATGAAATAAAATCAGCTTTTGGTTAACGAATCCTTTAAACGACCAAAATAAATATTTTTATTTTGGTTTGTAATTTAAATCGTAGCGGTCTGAGATGGTTCCAATGTTCATTAATTAATTATTTGTATAAGATAGCTTGGGGTTCAAACTTTCATTAGGGTCGCAGTGAGTCACATTTTGCTGAAGGGTGTGATTCTATAAAATGCCGCAAACGCTCAGTTGCATTCCACCGGCAACACTACTGACTCGTACCACCTCGTTAGCGTCCACGTCGCGAACCCCGGGCAATGGGATCACACTCATAACCGTGTGATAACAGCAGATAACGAGAGGGTGAAAAGCGAGTTTCTGGCGCCGCCAAACCAGAATTATCCAGCTAAGGAAAGGTAACTCCGACAGAAAAATCCACCAGAAAAGGCAACGGGAAACCACTCTGAGTCATCTTTTCCCAGGAATCACTATGGCGGGTACATCCAATAAGCAGTTGTCCTGATGCGCGGGACCGAGATGCTTTTGCTGTAGTAATCGCCAACGTCGGGGGGAACTGACAAGGCACCGCAAGAAGAAAATAAAATGGCGCAGATAGGCAGAGAAAATGGACTGCCACCCACGTCTATCCTGGCATACTTGCCCTTTGGTTCTATCTGCTTTTGACATGACCAGACTAAAGATTTTGGTTTATCTGATCATGCCACGTCTTCTTTGGCCGTCCTCGTCTCACGTTACCGTTCATTTTTGCCATATTTACTTGTTTTACCATTTTTTTGTCCTCCATTCGTTATATATGACCAAACCATCTCAGAGAGTTTTTCTTAATCTTATCAATTATTCCTGACTCAGATTTACACTCTCGTCTGATTTTATCATTTGTAAGCCTTTTATACATATATGCTAGGAAAATATGGTAATACAATGAATACGAATATTTATTTTTTACGATTTGAAAAACCACAAAAACATTTATAATTACAAATCGAACTAAAATTGAATTTAAAAAACAAAAAATAGCAACATTTCAACCTACACAGATGAATATATTAATTTTTAAATTTTAAACTAGATTTAAAAGAGAATTACATTTGGAAAAAACATTATTTTATAAACGTAAAATAAAAAATAAAAAATTTATTCTTGAAGCTACCATTAAAATCTTAGGGCCTATAACAGCTGACTTCTTACGATTCGTCCCATAAATTATTATTATAAATATAGCATAAAAATAATTTTGGTATATCTCGAGCTGAGCGGGTTTTCTTGTATCGTGATAAACTTTCATAATGTCGGCATTTGTGTGGGGAAAAAAACTAATTTGATTTTCAAACCTGTTGACGTCATCATCGTACTATTGGCTACTGTACGCCGGATGCCCTGGTGGAGACTTGTCTCGAATGTTGGATGGTAGTCTAAAACGGCTGCTTAAAACGAAATAAATACAAGCAGGTAACAGTCTGACCGCTACATGCTTAGAAATTCGACTCTTTCGAGCCTCATGTGATAGCCCTTTAGGCCTCGTTTTATTGGCTTTATGGGCCTAAGTTAATCGGCCATTCGGGCCTCGATTGATTAGGATCTAGAAAACCCAAAAATATCGGCCGTTTGGGCCTCAGAATATCTTTTATTGCTATTTGGAGCAGTCTAAAAGTAGTGAAAAAGGAGCTCTCACTTAAAATAACGCTACCAAAATCAGTAAAAAATAATATGTATATTAAATATCTACGCAAAAATTTGATTAGTAAGCGATTTAAATATAAAAGTAAAAAATCTGCAATTAATTATAATAACAGTCAGCTGTCGCCTACTATTACTTGATACTCAATTCGGCCTTTAGATCTTCAATGAGATGGCCCTGCGGTCCTTAATGAATCTGTCCTCATGATCTTATTAAATCGACTCTACGGGCCTCAGTTAATGAGCTCTAAGGATCTCGTATGCAATTTATAAGTTATCCAAATTACAAATTAAAATCAATATTCATCAATTTTGGCGCTGTATAAGTTATCCGTAATAATTCCTTTAACAAAAGAAATTGGGATACAATTTAATTACTTTCGCAATGTAAAAAAAATACGATTTATTGGCATTTGTAAAAAAAATCATATTGTACAATTTTGGAGTACGGTATAATCGGATGGGGTGGTACGAGTGACACAGTTTTAAATAGTGTATTTGTTGCACAAAAATCCATAATTAAAATAATACTCAGTGTCCTGATACAGATATCTACTGAAGAATCACAACTTATGACACCAAAACAATTATACGCTAAAACAATACTCACTTATAGATTCAAAAACTATTCTTACTTAAATGAAAGACATAACCTCTTTAATACATCACATACAAATAATATAATAACTAGATCCTCAACACAAAGACAACTTAAACAAATACAAACTAATACCACCTTCGGACTAAGAAATTGTGAGTATTATTTCATTAAAATCTATAACATACTTCCACAACCTATCAATTAGTCGCGAGAAAATGTTCAAAAAGGCTATAAAAAATGAAACGTGGAGCTACGTAGAAGTAAAATGAATTGTGTCATTCGCCCAAACCAATATTGAATCAACTGCTCCACAAATGTATAGCTTATGTAATGTTTTTGTTCTTTCATTGTGCGTTTTGTAATATAAATAATATAGATAGACATAAATTAATTATAAACATGAATACGTAGTGTTTAAAACTGTCTGAACATGTTGTTAATTATTTCTGTTTATTAAATCTTTTTTGTTTATTCTCAAATGTAAAAATATTTTAAAAAGTATATTATTAAGTGTCCTTGGCGGAAAAAAATATGAATAAATAAAAAATAATATATATATTTAGTTTGTACTGCATAATTACTGAGTTTTTAAATATATTATGTTTATTGCATTTTTTTAACTTTGTATTTTACTATGTTTTGCTCTACATTTTTACTTTGTCTAATATCTTTATTGTTTTTTCTATGCATTGATTACTGATTTTGATATATTTTTTTAATAGCTTAGAATGGGGTAAATAACCCATGCAGACAGTCAAAGCAAATTTGCATAAATGTATAATTTTATGTATATAATATGATTATAGACGAATCAATAAATAAAAATAATATTCAAAAATATAATATAACAGTAGCTATAGCAAATACGATTTGACAAATAGCTTTAGCAAATTAAGAACGGCACGCTACGTAGTAAAATATATTATTAATATGAAAAAATAAATAAATATATGTAACTAAGGTGCGAACCAAAAGAGGTTGTTTGAAATTTTGGACATAGGGCGAGTTTAGTATTTAATTTCAGATAGAGTGCCAACAAATCGGCGCTTATTTCAATTGAGCAGGGCCTGAATTATGATGGGAATATAAAGACGTCATACCTTCACCTTGACGGTATAGTTGAAGATAAATTCTCTCTAGCGATTACGAAGATACACTACCGATCCCCCGCCTTCAAGTTTTTGATAGGTACATACAAAATGAAATTGCTTCAGTATGACGTCATAGTTGAAGACACAATTCTCCCGACCGATCACTAAGTTTTGATGTAAGTACATCGGTTTGTATTGACGGGTCTAGAACCCCTCGGTTCCTTTATCTACGCTTTGAAAGTGTAAAAAAATTGGTTTCACCAAGCAATTTTGTCTTTAATTACGATTTACTCAAATTTTAAGCGTTTTTAGGTTGGCATTTTTTTCTTAAAAGCCTATTAAAAATATGAGAGAGACATAGTACATTTTGAAGTCGAATTAAATTCTGACATAACTGTCAGTTTCCGAAACGAGTGGCTAGGTGCAAAAAATAATGTTGCTAGATTCTGCCTATTAACATATAAAAGTATCTAGGCGTAAGAAAGTTGCCACTAAAAAAAAAAATAGTTATTATATTATACTTGACGAGTCATTCGTCCAGGCACCTTGAAGTTAATGAGTGCTTATAGATTGGGGCAGCCCCATGTAAAGTTTACAATCTTAAATAAATTCAGCAATTCTATAAATTTTATTCTTTCAGTAAGTTTCACAAGTTCAACGTATTTAATAAAAAGTCATCTAAATATATATATATAATTCCTCTGTACGTGTGATGTCACCGTACTCCTAAAAGGCTCAACCGATTTACGTGTGGTTTTCAGAGAAATACAGATCTTTGCGCTGTGCGTGTTCGTAAATATTAAAATCTTCAATCGAATATGTAAAAAAAAAGTTAGGAGCATAAATGTTTTATACATCGATCTACCGGGGTTGCATTCGAGGAAAATGCATTTGCAAAACAATGGAAAGATGTTGTTTTTTTTATAAAAAAAGTTTGTTTATGAATTTTTACAAACAACATTTGTTTTTGGTGGATCTCAATCGGATTCCTTCCTTAAATTCATTATAATTTCTACCCATTTATTTCTTTGTATTGAATTTTAGGCAACATTTATATAATATTAAATTCAACACATTTTTAAAAATCGTATTCCCACATAAGTACACCCCTCTGTTGGTGAGAAGCCCGGAGTTTGACGTTTGCTAAAAGAATGCCATTTTTGAAAAAAATATTTATTTTATGTTTTGGAATTTAACAATAAACATGTACCTAGGTTTTGTGCTTGTCCAAATTTTTGTAGACATGGATTCAACTCCCTGGGAAGCTGTTTATATTAACATATTACAACAGAGATGAAGAACATTTAAGAGAAGGTAATATAGAAGTCTAGGCATCTACAGGGCGTATGACATGGGAGGTGAATCCAGTCCTTGTCTACAAAAATTTGGACAAACTCAAAATATTGTTGATAAATCCACCTGGTTCATGAAGAAGTATAGAAATTGAAAAAAATAACATTTCCAGGCGTTGCCTAGTATGTAGGTGAAATAATTCAATTAGATGAATCTCCCCGCATAAATAAAGGTTTCAGCTCTTTAACTTCACAAACATCAACAGATGAAAGAACTGAAGGAATATAGATGTTCGAATATTGGCAGAATGGTGAATGTTACACAGTGTGTAAAGTGGCCACTTAAACCAGCCATTGACAGGTCATAAGCCCTGTAGATGCCTAGACTTCTATATTACCTTCTCTTAAATGTTCTTCATCTCTGTTGTAATATGTTAATGTTCCTAGGTACCTACTGAAATTTAATATTTGAATATTATCAAATTTTTAGTTTTGGAATTTAATCACAAACAAGTACCTAGGAACCTGCTAATCAATGAAAAGTATTTTTCCAAGCTTATAGCAGGCAAGCCAACGTTCGGGCAGGACAACGTCTGACGGGTCCTCTAGTAGTTAATAAATTCATATCTGATTCCAAGTTTAATGTTAAAGTTACTTACTAAAATATTTTGAACTCTTTTAGAGTAAATTGGTAAGAACTATAATACGGAGTCCATATGGTTAAGTTGTATTCCAACTGGCTCCTTGCCAAAGCTGTGTTCATCAATTTCAAAGTAGCGACATTTTTAAAATCCTTTGTCACTCGCAAAATATAGCCTAGCATTTCAATTCAATAAATAAATGAAATAATATGTTTATTTGTTATAAAAACTGACTGCACCTTACGGGTTCCATATTCGAAACGCGCTATCAAAACATTCCATATTCAAATTAGTACCCAAAACGGCTCCCTAATTTACCGACTGGACCTCTCGATCTTATGTCAAATGTGAATAGAGGTCATTTTTCTCTGGCAACGTTAAAAAAACAACGAAATTGCCACCCGAAGATGACTCCTAACGCAAATGTTCACAAGGGTCAAATTCGTTCGAAACGCTCTCCGAATTTACCCATGGCGGATTTGAAGAAATATTAATTTTTCATGCTAATTTAGTCTTTATTATCGCTGGTAATAAATGTTCTTTTTGATTTAACATTTGTAACACAACGTTAAAAATGTATATTTTCTTAATAAAATGCGTTTTAAAGGCGTCATTTGTATGCAAAAATAAATTAAGGTTTTTTACGAGTTTGTTTTTAATTAATTGCACGAGTTCAAACGTGTACATGCGGATTAAAATATTAATTTAAATTTTCGTAAAAAAAATATAAAGCCAAGAAGTTGGTTCTATTTCACACAAATAATTGTATTCTTCGTCCGTCTAAAAGAAGAGAGTTCGAGAATAAGTAGTTAATAAAAAAAACTGACTGTATATTTTATTTACAGATGAAAGATAAATTATTAATCGTCTTGAGGCTACAAAGCACATGGGCAAATGAAATTCAGACCCTGTTCATAGTTTAAATTGAACCAGGTTGTTGTTCCGTGGCTAGTGTCGCGGACTCACGGATCAGAGGTCCGTGGTTCGAACCTCACTCTACCGCAACTAGATTCCAAACAAAACAAACAAACCATCACACCGTTTCCCCATAAGGGTAGGCAGAGAAGATAGAACGCCATATCACTCTACATTTGCATACAGATCTCGCTTCCTCTACATTCATACATCTTCTCACCCACGCGCGCCGATTATTCCGACTTTTAACAAGTCCACCTTCAAGTACTTGTTGGATTTGGTCATGCCATGTTTTTTTGGTCTTCCTCTATTTCTGCATCCATCAATATTTTTGGCCGTTCTTTCGCTGTCCATTCGCTCTACATCTCCAAACCAACGCAGAGCTCTTTTCTTGATTTTGTCGATAATGCTCATCTCAGCCTTGTATAATGTACGGATCTCGACATTTTACATCTATCGTACATATTTTTACCACACATTCGCCTGAGATATCGCATTTCGACAGCATTCAGCCTATTTTTAAAGTTAAGATTTATTTCAACAGAGAGGGAAAACATTTTTGAGAAGGGAATATGGAAGTCTAGGCATTTACAGGGCTCATGACCTGTCATTGGCTGGTTTAAGTGGCCACATTACACACTGTGTAACATTCACCGTTCTGCCCATGTTTGAACATCCACATTTCCTCACCTCTTCCATCTGTTGACTATGGGCAGAATGGTGAATGTTACACAGTGAGTAAAGTGGCAACTTAAACCAGCTAATGACAGGTCATAAGCCCTGTAATTGCCTAGACTTCCATATTCCCGTCTCAAAAATGTTTTCCCTCTCTGTTGAAATAAATTTTAATATGAACAACTCCCTCGGGAGGAAATCCAGCCAGTCTGCTAGCATTTGGACATAATCAAACATTGTTATTTTTAAAGTCCTTACTTCGCTCCCATGCGTCAGGATTGAGACCAAGACTCCACTGTGAGCTGCTAATTTTACCTCTTGCGACTAATATTTATTTGCCAAGTTTGATTTAAGTGCACCGTTCACTCTGTTCCCGGCACTCACCAACCTTTCAATATCTTTCTCAGTCATTTTATCCTAAGTAAACATACGTCTCAGATGCACAAATTTCTTTAGATGATTCCCATTTTCGTATTGTGAGTTATTAACGACTCTTTTACAATGGCAGTTACAGAAAATTACAATCTGTGCTGACGCTGTCAGAGAAAACCATCAGGCACATCAAATTTGATTCTCTCTAATATGGCTGAGTTCTAAATAACACATTTTACCATTCTGCAAAAATAGGTTAGTGAAAACCCATATTTTCTAAGCTGTAAACTGCTGGACCCAAGCATTCCCAAGAGGGACGCAGTTAGGTAACTGTGAGCTACGTCTCAATCTGTTTTCAATGCAGCAACAAGGCTTATTTATTTATTTATTTTAAAGAAACAAACAGTCGACAATGATATAAAAACGTTTTTTTTTAAATACAGTTTAAAGACAGACCAGCAAAGTTTCTAAATAAAAATCATACATATTATTAAATTGTGTTACAACAAAAGGATGTGTTTATATGTATTTGTATAAGAGTAAGTGTAGATGTGTGTTTATGTGTATAAGTGTGGGAGTAAGTGTTCAGGTGTGTGCATCATTAAATTGTAAGTGGGATCGTATCGCAGCCAAAAATAATAAGTCTTAATTTATTTTTAAATAAATTAAGGGGCATGTAAAATATATCAATAGATGAAAAAAAAGCATTATAGTTAGAGCAAGAACGATAGAGGAAAGAGTGTTGTGCATAGTTAGTGCTACAGACTGGCAGATCGAATAAATACTTATTTCTTGTCACGCGAATGGGGACATTGAGATAAATTTAATTAATCAAATTATCATCATTGGCTTTCTGTACCAAGTGGTGCTTAGGGCGCTACATTTGTAAACAAAGTGCAGCGTATTTCGATCGTCAGTGCTTCAGTTAACATTTATCTTCAATTTTATCTACAAGTAAAATGAAGTTTTATGTAAGGAAAGCATAATATGGGTACATTTTTTTCTTCTTAACATGTTCAATTATAGGTTACCGACGAAGATATCTGAAATGTTCATGCAGATACATGTCGAAGAAAATCTACTCTTAGGTCAGCATTTGATTCAGGCAGAGGAAAACTTGTCGAAATCCGGCGCTCCCGTGTTTAAAACTTTCTAAACATTTTATTATTTTGCACATGTAAAAATACAAAAAAAAGTAAATTTACTAGTGTCCTCGGCACGGGTAACCCCAGTGAGGTCACATTTTGTTTATTATTAATCATTGTTTACAATGTTAAGTTCTCCAAAACGATAGCCATTTTCAGAATGAGTGTACAAGTCTGGATTTTGTCTAAGGGAAGAGACCATTGCAGAAGACTGCTGCGAGATATTGCATAGATTTATATAATTGTCCAGATGCTTATTGAAATATATGTATGCTTATTTGCTTATGTAATAATATGTATTACATAAGCAAATAAGGGTTATTCAACATATACATGGATAAATGTGTGAAAGAATTGAAAAGTATGGATGTGGGAGCGAAAATGAGTAATCTAATTGTCAGTTGCCTTCTGTACGCCGATGACGCAGTCCTCCTAGCTGACAGCGAAGAGGAACTGCAATCCTTGGTTACAAAGGTTTACGAAGTGTGCAAGGAGAGTGATTTGCTAATGAATGTGCAAAAGTCGAACGTCATGGTCTTTGAAAGAAATGTAACTATGACTGAATGTAAGATTGTAGTAAATGGAGATAGTTTAAAACAGGTCGAAGAATTTGTATATCTGGGTAGTATGTTTACTAGAGATGGAAATATGGACAAGGATATTGAAAGGAGGGTTAGTGCCGGTAACAGAGTTAATGGTGCCTTAAAGTCTGTCGTAGCAAATAAGTGTCCATCGCAAGAGGCTAAATTAGCAGTTCATAATGGAGTTCTGGTACCAACCCTAATGTATGGAAGCGAAGCATGGAGTTGGAAAAAAAGGGACGAAAGTAGACTGAATGCTGTTGAAATGCGATCCCTCAGGCGAATGTGCGGAAAAACAATGTATGATAGGTGCCCTAATGTCGAAATTAGAGCAGAATGCAAGGCTGAGTTAAGCATTATCGACAAAATTAAGAAAGGTCTTTTGCGATGGTTCGGTCATGTGGAGCGAACGAATGATGAAAGAACGGCTAAAAATATTTATGATGCGAATGTGTCTGGTTGTAGAAGTCGAGGAAGGCCGAGAAAGACATGGCATGATCAAGTACAACAAATTCTTGAAAGTGGTCATGTGAAAAGTCGGAATAATCGACGTGCGTGCATGAGAAGATGTACGAATGTGAAGGAAGCAAAGGAAGTGTGCCAGGACAGAGTGGTGTGGCGTTCTATCCTCTCTGCCTACCCCTTCGGTGAAATGGCGTGATGGTTAGTTAGTTAGTTAGTTAATAATATTTAATTTTTATTTTTGATATTATTTAATTATGTACGTGCTTCCACTTTCCATTATGTTGTATCCCAACTCAACACAGGGCCCTTGGCCTCATAAAGTTTGGGATCCGTTTTTTTGTTGTTACATCGTGGGCATACAAGAGAAATTGACCAAGTGACAAAATCAACAATGTTCAGAGGAGCCATTTTAGTGTTTTTCTAGAGTTCAATTGCTTCTCAAAGATCAGATTTTTCTAGTAGATGGTTGGTAATTATACATTATATGTATGGTACTTTCAACTTTAATGTCAAGTATAAACGTACTTCAAAAATTTAAATTTATTTCAACAGAGAGGGAAAAAGTTTTCGAGAAGGGAATATGGAAGTCTAGGCATTTACAGGGCTTATGACCTGTCATTGGCTGGTTTAAGTGGCCACTTTACACACTGTGTAACATTCACCATTCTGCCCATGTTTGAACATCCACATTTCCTCAACTCTTCCATCTGTTGACTTTTGTGAAGTAAAAGAGCTGAAACCTTTATCACGTGGGTGAGATTCATCCGGCTGAACCAAATCACCTACTAGGCAACGCCTAGAAACAATTTTCAGATTTTTATACTTCTTCTTTTACCAGGTAGTAATTCAACAATGTTTGATTATGTCCAAATGCTTGCAGACTGGCTGGATTTCCTCCCTAGGGAGTTGTTCGTATTTAAATTTATTTCAACAGAGAGGGAGGTAGTCATAAGCCCTGTAAATGCCTAGACTTCCATATTCCCTTCTCGAAAACTTTTTCCCTCTCTGTTGAAATAAATTTAAATCCGAACAACTCCCTAGGGAGGAAATCCAGCCAGTCTGCAAGCATTTGGACATAATCAAACATTGTACTTCAAAAACATTATCACTTTTAAATAAAATAAAAAATGGAAAAACTTAGTCAATTTTGCCTGTAAAATTTGTCATGAAATTTTGAAGATAATCATTTTTGTTTCGTTCATTGAGGGAGGTAGTATTTTATTTTAATTTATTTTATTTTATAACTAAAAATTAAGTTTTTGGGATTTTCAAATATTTATAAAGGTTTAATAAACACAGAAATATAAAATAAATGTAAAAGAACAAATAATTAAGAAGTGTTACGTAATAATCTAAAGAATAAATGTTATGAATTAACTTCTTATAAAAAAAAACTATATCCGTCAAATACAAAACGTATACTAATATACTAACTACTAACTCTATCTAACTCTTTACTGGTGACATCTACCTACAAGTAAAATTGACTAAATGTTACTTGGTCAGTTTTACTTGTCAAAAATCTGTGAGCTTCTATCAAATGGTCACATATTTTAAAAACTTAATTTTTTTTTGAGTTTCGGATAGACTGGGCATTTTTACCAGTCAAGCATTATGCTAATACGATGTCAAAAAGTCAATAATCTCAATTTAGACATTTTTGCAAATGGTCACTTTTACTTGTATGACCACGATATGTATTTTTGTGAATAAAATAAATAAATAAAAGCGAAAAAAAATAAGTAAATAAAACAAAGTATGTAAGAGCCTTATAAGCGTGAAAAATTAATAAAATAAAAATAATATTTTTATTGGCGTTTGTCATCACTAACGGTATTGATAAAGTGACTCACTCGCAATACAAGGTCCAAGGTTCGATTATTATCTCCTCTGTATCATAAATTTATTCATATTCTGATGAAACATAACATTTTTATTGTTACCTGTTCTCACCTGTACAATTTTGGGTAATTATAATTGTAAAAAAATTAATGGTTCTTTTTTCGTCACCCGAAGAAGGCATGAAAAGGTGTATTGAATTGGTACGCACATATGTATATTTAAAAGGTGTACCTTCATGTTTTTAATGCGTCATATCTTCATACGCCTGTCCTCACTCGGTGATGCATAGGGCGTTACATTACATGCGCGGTTAGTCCATAGATGGATGGAACCAATGCTTCCCTAAAAAATTGACTGCATTACAAAAAGTACCAAATTTTTTTATGCGGGATGGCCAAAAACTTGTCGTAAAAAAATGTAGGTGGTGCGAGGGTTGCTACTTAAGTTTTGAGATATGGCAACACCAGTGTGAAAACGTCAAATCTGACATTGTCATAGTAAAGTTGCGTTTCCAGAAATTCTCCAGCAGCCTAGTGGACCACATGGTGACGATATCTACCTACTGTCTACAAAAGATTCTCTTCGGACATCTATCTCCCTTTGTTAACCATGGAGTTGATACAGTGCTTTATTTATTTAGTTTTTTATTGCTTAGTTCTTGGCATGAACACTTGACAAACTTACTACTATGCTCTATTTTTTATAAATTTATTGATATCATTCTAACTTTGCTAGAATTCCACTCGTCCATGCGCTTTGTAGCTGCACGATGATTGGTTATCTAGCTTTCATATACCTTCATATACTTAAAAATACCTAAATTTTATAAATGGGGTCTAGAATTCCAATCGTCTATGCGCTTAGTAGCTGCAAGACGTGTTGTAATCTTACTCCTTTTTACTATTCATTTTTTTTTTTTTTTTTTTAGTATCATTAATACACTAAATTTATTTGTCAATTTTTAAAATGTGTAAATGGGGGCTAAATTTCTAACTGTCTATGCGCTCTGTAGCTGCAAGACGTCCTGTAATCTAGCTCCTATCTGTTATAATTTTTTATTGATTTTAATTGAAAACGAGGAACTAGAATCCCAACCGTCCATGCGCTCTGTAGCTGCAAGACGTACTGGGATATTTATTAATTGTACAGCGCCCTTGAGGTGATTTTCACAAAAATGGCGCTATATAAATTATCCAACTCTATATATATATATAAAGTTTACCAATTTTAATGGTAAACTTTACTACCATCAAACAGAAGTGACACAGTTGGCTGGGTCGCATACTGCGGATGCCTCCTGAGTGCCTTAACCACGCTTGCCTACTTTACAAGGCATCAGGTTCTCGACGTCCTGTAGCTCAATCACAAATAATTATCGACTTGCTAATAACCGACGTGATAGCATTTTTTTCACCATAGTTGTTTATCGTATTCACGATAACAATGCAGCATCCTAGAATACCAAATATTAAATGTCAAAATATTTACGTTTCGTGACGTATAATCCTGCTGCGCAATCAAATATTTCAAATTCACAGGTGTAAATATAGAAAATATTCCGAAACTGCTATTTTTATTTATTTATTTATTATGTATCGTGCTATTTATTGCATTAAGCCGGCGGTTAGCAAGCCAAATGTCAAGAAAAGAGGTCGCCATACTAATTGTAATTTACTTTTTACTTTTTTGTATTAGATACTCCTTACTATTTTGCAACTGCAATATATATGTATATTGTTTTTTTTTTATGTTAAACGCTGATTTTTCGCCAGTGAACTGTATTTATTTACGAGGAAAAAAAACAAACCGACACGAGCGTTGACTTAGAGATTACACACATAGTTGATTTATGACTGCG
Source organism: Micrasema longulum (assembly GCF_059751315.1). Lineage (NCBI taxonomy): Eukaryota > Metazoa > Arthropoda > Insecta > Trichoptera > Brachycentridae > Micrasema > Micrasema longulum. The sequence continues at coordinate 67,910 of NW_028279656.1, forward strand.
ATAACTAAAGCGTGTTAATTATTGTTTATTGTGATCGCTCAAATGCTTTGCATGTTTTTAAGTCCGTCATAGTTATTCGTGATTGAGCTACTGGCCTGCAGCATTTCAAACGCTCTCGCGGCCGAAGAAAATGCTTTTATGTCACGTGTTCACGTACAAAATACGCGAGATAAAAGTGTTTTCTACGGCCACGAATAGCTGCGCTGGACCAGACGCGTTCCGTCCATAGATACTGTGGATGCGGCGCATCCCTTGAAAATTAAAAAACTATATGAATTTTACAAAAAAAACATTTTAAATACAAAATAAAACCTTCAAATATGTATTCCTAAAATTCTCACTGAGAACGTTCGAGTGCACGCGATTCAAACAATATCTTCAGCATACATGCCTAGCTACAAATCCGTATTTTCTATACCAACGTAGGTACTGAATATCTAGGTATGTTGTTCTTAATAGTATTTGTTGTACACGTGGGATGCTGCTTGTCGAGTTGCGTCTAGTTCCCATATTAATTGTCCAAATTTTCGGGAAGCTCTTTAGGTTTTTTTTTTCTTTCTTTTTTTTATTATTTAAATTTTATTGATAAACCCTTACGGGTTACATACATTTAACAAAGTATTTTCACTTTTAAAATTCACATTCCACTGTTAATAATAATATTTTTAACACCTTTGTCTTTGTTGTCGTCTGAGTATTTTGTTTAGTTTTGTCTGGTAAGTTATTGTATAATTTCAGTCCATGGTTTATATGTCTCGATTGTCCTTTTCTCGTTTTAAAATATTGTTTATGATATTTTTCTGATATTTTCGTATTGTGTTCATGAATTATATTTTAAAGATTCTAGTTTAAAGAGTTCAGCTACATTTAATTGTTTAGTTTGTTCAAAAAGTTCTCTAGTTGCTGTTAGATAGGGAAGGTCATATACTATCTTTAATATTTTATTTTGCTGTCTTTGTAGTCTGTTTATGTCATTTTGATTTCCTGTTCCCCATAGCAGTTGCATATAACATATTTTAGTTTTTACATAGGCTTAAAACATTATTTTTTTTTCCTTTATTGGAACAAAGTTTTTGATTTAAAAAAATAGACTCGATAAAGTCGCCACTTTGCTAATCAAATTGTTGATATGAATTGTCCATGTCAATTGTCTGTCTATTGTTAGTCCTAAGTATTTAACATGTTCAATTTCAGTTAGTCGTCCATTATTTATGTAAGCATATTTATATTCATATAATAAAATTCACAATGTTTTAGATTTCTCTTTCGAGATTCGGAGAGATAAGAAGCATCAAACTTGTATATTGCAAAGAATAAACGACTCTAATAATGTTTATCATAAAGTTTGAAGTGGCGCATTATTGACACTTGGCCCAAATTTATGAAAGATTTTTTCGGGTCTTGTTTTAGGTGTTTTGATGTTTATATTGTTATCTCCTTTTCACACCTACAGGGACCGTCCCGGAAAACCATCGATGGCGATCTTTCAGCTTTGTTCGGCGGAACTGAGGGACGCGGAATTGACGTTGGAGGAGGCGGGAGTGCTGGCTGACGATAAGGTCTCCTGGAAGCGTTTGGTGATGTCCACATGCTCCACTTAGGAGTGGAAAGGAAATGAGAAAATTTACGGCTTCACCTCCATACCGTCAAATTATTGATTGTCAACTATTAGTTTTTATTACTCTAATGGACAAATTACTCGTATATAGATTATTAAATCATTCTGAATAAACCTGCTAACATGAGGAACATGTTTTTTTGTCAGCATCCTTACTGATAAAAGCCACCGCACGCGCCTGCGCTGGACGTCCACGGTTGACTGCCGGCAGTTTATGCCAGAACTGCGGGACGCAAACCTGACCTGGAAGGACGCACAGGAGCTGGCAGCCGATATAGATGCATGGAGGGTCTTTGTAGACACTATATGCCGAAACTAGGGAGCGGACATGGAATGATGATTTATTTTGAAACAAGCTAAAAACGAAATGTTTAACATAAAATGTTCAAACCGCAACAAAACCACAATAAGCGTTTTTCTCCGAAACATTTTTCTTCGCTTTTTTTACGAATTTACAAACGATCATAAATTACAATTTTATTATTTTTCATCGAAAGTCGAATGGGTTATATAAAAATATTTTCTTTGTGATTTAACTCCAACTGACAGTTAGATGCGAATGATTCACGCTACTTAAACTGGGTTTGAAATCAAACGCGACACAGATTACGATTAATCCAGGGTTGCCAAAAAATACTTAAAATAAATTGTAGTTTGTAATCGTAAAACATGAATTATGCATTATGAATTATGAATACCTAACAGGGTACTAGTTAATTATTAATATGGACAATATAAGCTGCGAAAATAAAAATGCCAAGGCATGAATAGATATAAATGGCGGTCCCGTGGTGTAGTGGTCAAGACGCTTGACTCACGTACGGAAAATCCGGGTTCGATTTCCGGTGAGAACACAAAAAAATAATTGTGAGTTTTCTCAAGCCTGGGTATTCTGTGTTGTAATTGGGCCTCCTGGCCTGTTGTGGTTCTAAAAAAAAAAAAACAACAATGTATTTGAGTATGTCCAAATTCTTGCAGACTGGCTAAATTTTCTCCGTGGGGAGTTATATAGATCTAAATTTGTTGCAACAGAGAGGGAAACATTTTCGAAACCGAAAATAAAATTTTATGCATCTACAGAACTGTCATTGGCTGGTTTACGTGGCCATTTTACACTCTATGTAACATTAACGGTTCTGTCGATGTTTGAACATTTACATTTCCTCAACTCTGCCATCTGCCGAGAACATTTAACAATATACTTAAGTGGCCATTTTACACATTGTGTAATATTCGCTAGAGGGGCCATGTGGCTTCGCGGAGCGGTGCGGTGAAAGGGAACTAAGGAGACGGGTTTGGATCCCAGCAGAAAGTTACAAGAATCTCCTACCTTCCGGATCTATATTGTTGGTGACTGGAGGCTGGAGATGGCTCTGGGACACTTCAAACTTCTCACTTAGTTTTATAATGATTTTGCTATGTGCGATAGCGGGGCGGTACGCGGTACGAAGCGGTTAGCGGCGGCGAGGTAAACGACTCGGCGGTCAATTCTCAACTAAACTACTGAGCGGTGAGGGACTTGAAGACAGGTGCGGGTGAGAATTTTAATTAAATGTGGGTAATATAAAATATAGATAAAATTATAAATGGCGCAGCCGTTTACCACTCTGCCTATGTTTAAATATCCATATTTCTTCAACTGTTTTATCTTCTGACTTTTGTGAAGTAAAATAGCAGAAACCTTTATCATGTGGGCGAGATGAGTCCGGCTGAACCAATTCACCTACTAAGCAACGCCTGAAAACAATTTTCCATTTTTTTACACTTCTTCTTTTATCAGGTAATTAGTTCAACAATGTTTTGAGTACGTCCAAATGCTTGCATACTAACTGGATTTCTCCCTAGGGAGTTGTTCATATTTAAATTTGTTGCAACAGAGAGGGAAAACATTTTTGAGAAGTGAATATGGGAGTCTCAACAGATGGGAGAGTTGAGAAATGTGAATGTTTAAACATAGGCAGAGAGGTGAATGTTACACAGTGTGTAAATTGGCTACTAAAACCAACTTATGGCAGGTAATAAAATGTTTTCCCTCTCTGTCGCCACAAAGATATAAATACAATCATCTCAATGTTCTAAATCATTTCTGTACATTCATTTGTAACTTATACGATAAGTATGTGAAATTCTTTTTAAAAAATTCCTTTCACTCTTTTTACATAGTTTTACTAAATAGTATTTAAGTATAAGATATTAAGTATAAATTAATATATTTATTTTAAGGGACCGGGTTTTTTCCCGGTGATCAATAGTTCAAACTCCACTCTAGACCAACTTGATTACCATTTTCTAATAGTGAGTTATTAACATCCTTTTGAAAATGGCCCCCATGATTGAAACATAAACTACTTGACTAAAATTGAGACCTTAAAAATTGTGCACAAAATAACACTGGGAAACATACAACACGACGACATAATATTAGTCAAAAATGCTGACATACACAAATATAACACCAGACAACAAAAACACTATCATATTGAAAAAGCAAAGACAAACACAGGACAGTCAAAAATACTACATAACGGACTTAAACACTACAACGACCTACCTTACTACGTGAAAACTTTTAATGGAGACAAATTTAAAATCAATCTGAAAAAGCACATGATGACTGAACTAACTAGACTAGCCGAAACATAAAATGACTAGACAATATTAAATTTCTAATGTAACCCTAACGGGTTTTTTTAAATTGTAAAAAAATAATTTTAAAAAAAAATTGGGTTGTAAAAAATATTTTTGAAATTGTTATTTTTCACGTAACACATACATCAATATGCCTTTTTATTGTTTTTTTTTTTAATCTTTCAACATATTTTTTTCTAAATAGCTAGCAGTATTAAAGATTCATAATAATATTCCTTGATTTTATTAAGAATTAAGTCAAATAATAAACATGAAAATATTACACTTATTGCAACGGGATCACGGAAAACCGGGTTGTCGTCCTCTGGTTAAAAGTGTCAAGGTTTCACGGATCAGATATTTGACGTTCAAACTCTGCTCTATCACAACTTGATTTCCATGTTTAACTTACAACTTATTAAGCCAATTACAACGGTTGTATGAAGAAACATATTTATGTTTATGACCACATTTCTGATTATCGTAGGCAACTGAAATGGCTCAAAATTAGAGAGTGGAGAGACTATCACTCCCTTTTACTTCTGTTCAATGTACTGTTCATAGTTCTAACGCTCCTATATACCTGCGTGAAAAATTTCAACGCTTATCAGTTCATGATTTACCTCTTCGTTCTAATTCTCAAGGTACTCTTTTAATACCCATCCACAATTCCTCTTTCTTCTCTAACTCATATAGTGTCCATGCGGCTCGACTGAGAAATCATCTCCCATCCACCATCAAAGATGTCACTGCATTATCTCTCTTTAAATCATGTTTGAAGAAACATCTCCTTTCTCTTCTTTAATCTCTCCTCCTTTCCTTTTTCCTCTTTTTCCCTTTTCCCCATTGAGTAATAGTTTAAATTTAAGTCAATTTATAAACAAATACTTTTTTTTCTATTTTCATATATCTTTAGCTTTTTAATCTTTTTTTTTCTATTGAATATGTTCTGTTACTTGAATTATTTAAAAAAAACTTTTATTTAATTGGTTGGTTGGAAGATATTGCCATTTGGCAATAAGCCCGCCAATGTACAAAAGTTAAATAAATAAATATGTGCAAAAAACTGAACGAAAAGAACATAAAACTATCTAGCAAAGACAAACAACGGTAATAAAATAATGGTATTAATTTATTTATTTTATTTTATTGAAAAGGTATTTCAACAATGATAAAAAAAAACGTAAAATTTGAAGGTCTTCGTCAATACAATATCGCATGCATTTATATCTTCAATAAAAGAGTTTCACAAAGAAGATAGAATTACATTTGTTGTTATTTTTAAAAAAATATAATAAAATTAATAATTAATAAACAGGACCAACATATATAACTTCAAGCTAACCCAAGCCATTTCATCTTCATCCCACATTGTGTTAATGGCGAAGAGATCTACAAAAATGCGGAAAATCTATTCCACAGAATTCCAAGTTGTCTGACGAAATAAGTTTTCATGTTACAAAAAAATGATCGTCACCAACGCAGTGCCCTATGAATCATTAGCTAAGGAATGAGCAATTCGACGATAATACATACTTTATAAACAATATTTTGAGTTTGTCCGAATTTTAGTAGACAAGGACTGGATTCAACTCCCTGGGGAGCTGTTTATATTAACATATTACAACAGAGAAGAAGAACATTTAAGAGAAGGTAATATAGGAGTCCAGGCATCTACAGGGCTTATGACCTATCAATGGCTGGTTTAAGTGGCCACTTTATACACTGTGTAACATTCACCATTCTGCCCATATTTAAACATCTTTATCCCTTCAATTCTTTCATCTGTTGATGTTTGTGAAGTTTAAGAGCTGAAACCTTTATTTATGCGGGTGAGATTCGTATAATTGAATTATTTCACCTACATACTAGGCAACGCCTGAAAATGTTATTGTTTCAATTTCTATACTTCTTCATGGACCAGGTGGATTTAACAATATTTTGAGTTTGTCCAAATTTTTGTAGGAAAGACTGGATTCAACTCCCTGGGAAGCTGTTTATACTAACATATTACAACAGAGATGAAGAACATTCAAGAGAAGGTTATATATAAGTCTAGGCATCTACAGGCCTTATGACCTGTCAATGGCTGGTTTATGTGGCCACTTTACACACTGCGTAACATTGTGTAAAGATTCATAATCCCTGTAGATGCATATACTTCTCTTAAATGTTCTTTTTTGATTTGTTTCGATGAATTTACAAAGCAATTATTGAACCACACGTTAACTACTGTAGTAGCATTTTATTTTTATCAAACAAAGAAAACATAGATAAACTAACTGTATTACAAAATAAAGCCTTTAGAATCATTTTGAAAAAAAACAGATATACGAGGGTAAAGTCGATGGTAAATGAAATGAAATTATTAACATATAAACAAAGAATATTTTACAATACAATGATATTTGTTCATAAAATTATAAACTCTAATAAAAAAACAGAATTTTGGAAAAAAATTGATCGGAACCAGCATGAACACGATCACAATACTAGAGAAAAAAACAAAATTAGACTTCCATTTAGGAAAAAGGCAAAGTCACAAAATTCAATTTTATTTAAAGCAATTAAAAAGTATTACAAAATGGAAAAAAATATTTATGAAGAAAAAAACATATCAAAATTTAAAATAATGGTCAAGACATATGTGATAAACAATTTATAAATTAAATATATTTTAAATGTTATTATTAGAACACACATAACAATATGTATGATATGTGTGCCCTAATTTAAGATTTAAATTAAAAAAAAAAAAAAAAAAAATTGCGTTTAAAATTTGGGCAACCCTGTTTTTATGCCTTTGAAAACACGGTCCTAAAAAAGACCACCTACCTTTGTAAACTATTTTCTTCAATACGCAGATTGTCACCATGCGAAATGAGGTAGCCGCCATCAACTCGAATATTGCCACCATAAAATAAAAATGGCGTTTAACCTGTTTTTGATATCAGATACCTACCTCACGATGTTATCGGACGGCCTAATAATAAATTAGTAATCACGGATATAATTTTATACAGCGTGTCTCTTGTAAACGTATTATTTTAATGTGTGCACTGATTATGAAATTTATTTTAATTTGGATTTTTACTTAGGAGAAACAACAGTTGTTTTATAAAAATAAAAAAATATTAAAGTTGTACATACATCCAGTTGAAGTTTTTCACAAATTTATTAATTAATTTATTTATTTCATGCACAAAATACACAATTTTATCATAGTGCACAATTACATTTTTTTTATGTCCCGACTTGTTAGGAAAATCCGTGTTCAGTCGGGAATTTTATATATATAAAACAAAAACACTTATTAACATATCAAACAATATAAAAAATAATCAAAACAATATACAAAATAATAATAGAAAAATATAAATTACATGTCGAAAAAATACGTCTTTCATCTTACATGCGTGCATCCCTATCACTGTCAATAACCGACTGAATCTCTTTTACACCATAGAACTTTTTCGTTTTACAATATAGAACGTGGTGTCTCTTATACATATTGCCGTATTGGCGTCACATCCATTCATCGCGTTGCAAGGATGTATTTTTTTTTTTTTGGAAATTCATCCTGTGAAAGATAACTTATTTTTTTGTATTGATATTCAGGTAGTTAAAAAAATTTTACTTTCTAAATCCGGTGTAAAAATTTTAATTTGAATATTACAAAAAATACAACTTCATTTCAAAAATAAGAAAGATATATCAAGTCTTGTATCGTACTGGATATATCAAGACTACTGTGATATTACAGCCACGCAAGAGTTAAAAAGATGGGTTTGGATCTTCTTTCTTCTCTGCTAACAATCACTCTGGCAAAAGTATTTCTGTTCTGTGCTGCCGGAAAATTTGCTCCACAGTCCTGAAGCCAGCCCAGTCTCGTATATTTCGCAGCCAGGACATCTGCCTTCTTCCAGCCCCTCGGTGACCCTCAATCTTTCCCTTTGAAATTAAATGAGGCAAGTGGTAGGTACTTTTCTCCACGCATAATTTATTTATTTATTAACCTACATTGTCCATGTATACAATTTATAGGGTTTAAATATTATAATAAAATAATAGTTTAAAACATTTTAAAAACAGAATAGAAGCATTGAGAAACATAAGGGACATCAAGACCTGAACTATTTGTCTTGAGTTAACAATACGACAAAGACGGGTCATTGGAGAATTGAGGCCATAGTTTGTTCTATGCTGATCGATGAACAGTACTTCATTGTTTCTCAACCGACGAGTCGGATTTGCCCCAGATACGAAAATTTACGAACTTTTATACTAGTTAATTAAGAGTTCTCTCTTGATTTGATGTTCAAACATGAAGATTTATGTTATCCAGATGCTAACTCTGAATTGCTTGATAAGTTAGAACGATTGCAGAATATTTGTATTCGTTATATCTTTAATCTTCGCAAATTTGACCACATAACCGAGTATCGCACGCAACTACACTGGCTCAGTATCAGGCATAGAAGAAACATTCACATTCTATCACTTCTTCACAATATTTTAAATAATCCCACTTCGCCTGTTTATCTGAGAGAGCTCATCCAACCTCTTTCACAACACGGACTATCTCTTCGTTCATGTAACGAGAGAACCCTTTTAATACCCTGTCATCGCTCTAATTTTTTTTGCCTCCTCTTTCACAGTAGTAGCCGCTCGATTGTGGAATAATCTACCCACTAATGTTAGAGACGCCCCTTCTTTATTTACATTTAAGTCAAGATTGAAATGTCACTATCTAAATATTTAAATTGTTCCTTTATCCTTCTTCTTTCCTTCCCATCCCCTCTCCTCTCTTGTATAGTGTTATTTTAATATATATATTTATTTTTGTTAATCTTTGCTTTTAATTTTTGTATAAAATTGCAAGATTCAATATGTCCATGTATTTATAATTTTCTCAAACTGAACGGTTTGGGTAGGTAGGAAGAAATTGCCTTAAGGCAATATGCCCGCCCTTATATGTATATTTATTATTTATTGTATTTGTATATAAAGTGTCAAATAAATAAATAAATAAGATTGGTCTAAAGAAAAAAAAAAATTACGATTGTTAAGTTAATACTAATTTCTCAGACTTTGGTATAATTTTTTCTATAAAATCTACAGGGACGCAATTATACACAAAAAACTGATTTTAAGCACCATTTTTTCAAAATCGCGGCACGAGCGGTGGTCGTTTAAGGTCACAAACTTAAGGTTTTACTAAGGACCCTATGTCCACCGATCATGTTAAGTTTCAAAACATAATAACTTTTTATACCAAAAAAAATGAAAAATACCTACCGAATGACCTTGAACGTCCAATACTAAAAATAAATTTCGACAACCACCCGATGGATCTAAACCTGGTTTTCGCAGTCATGAAAAGTGTCCTAAAACAAATCTACTCGTATTTGTTATATCTTTGAAAAATAAAAATTAGTACGTCAAATTCGTTTTTTACCGAAAAATACCGTAAAATACCGTATTTTACCAAAATCTAATGAAATTCCCGTAAAATACCACGGTAATTTTACCGCCTTGCATCTCTTAGCTCGACTTAAGACTTCTGAGTTCGCTATCAGTGCCTCGATTATGAACGCAATGTTCATCTGTATATCGAGACGGTATACTTAACTTCTGTACTATCTGTATCTTACCTCGGTATGTTCTACCTACTTGTCATATCGACATCATATGATCGAAACAAGGCAATGGAATGACCGCAAACAATTAGTCCGCGTTCCTTACGTCATTAACATTAAAAATAGTTCTCATTTTTATTTTAAATATGCTTCTGTAATAAAAAGTGCTCACTTCAAAGCGATTATAAACTCCAATAAATACCAATTCAAGCAAAAAATGCTCGCTTGAACATGAATTTTCATTACTTTTGGAAATCACCTAGACGGTACACTTAACGATCGTCTGTATGTATCTACCGATCTGTACCGATCGACTACAAAGACGGCTCATGTAACGTCTCGATACATACACTTAGAAAGATAGTAAAACAGATGAAAAAAATATAATAACTAAATTATTTTTTAGAGTGGTAACTTTCTGACGTATATAATCTGTGTCTGACGCCTAGATACTCTTATTGGTTATAGGAGAGAACCTAGCGACATTATTTCCACATCTAGGCGTTCGTTTTATTAAAGTGACAGTTATGTCGGAATTTAATTCGATTTCAAACAAACTTATTTCTCTCTCATATTTTTAATAGGCTTTTAAGAAAAAAAGTGCCAACCTCAAAACGATTAAAATTTTTAATAAATCTTAATTAAAGGAAAAATTGCTCGGTGGAACAAAAATTTTGACACTTTTAATGCGTAGATAAACGTATCGAGGGGTTTTAGACCCGTCAATACAAACCGATGTACTAACATCAAATATGGCGGGGAAATCGGTAGTGTATCTTAGTAATCGGTCGGGAGAACTGTATCTTCAACTATGACGTCATACTGAAGCAATGTCATTTTAGTGCGTAGATATGTGCACTGTGGCGTACGCTTCCCCTTGTTTCATTTCGATGTACCTGCCCAAAACTTGAAGGTGGGGGATCGGTAGTGTATCTTCGTTATCGCTAGAGAGGATTTATCTTCAACTATACCGTCAAGGTGAAGGTATGACGTCTTTATCTTCCCATCATAATCGAGGCCCAGGTCTGTCCAAGATATTTTATCTTATGCATTCTGCGATGCAACCACATCTCAAAAGCCTCTAGCCTCTTCATTGTTTTCACCTTTGGAGTCCAAGTCTCACAGCCATACAACAATACAGACCACACATAACACCTAACCGATCTTTGCCTTATTTTCAAGTTCAGATTATCATTGCAAAATAAGACAGGATTACAATTATTTAAAAATAGTGTATTGAAAACTTTTGAATAAAACTCCCGTTGGTCCCTTTTTCTCTTATATCACTCAAATTAAATACAATAATATTATTATTATAAATCAAATTTCTCTTTTGAAATTTTGTATTACTACTAAAATCGCTTTAATGAAATTTTATCGACTTCTCTTGGTTTAAAATCTTTTCCTTATATTGCTTTTTCAAATTTTAAAGATTACTTGCAATACTTGTTATTCCTTCTTTATTTTTTTCTTTACTCTGCTGCATTGGCATGTTTTTATACTTTTAAACTACTTTTAATTACTTACATTATTTATGTAAATAAAATCAATATATTGCTGCTCTTACTATAATGTGTAATTCATTTTGAAGATGTTTTTTAAATTGACTTAAATTTACTGTCTTATATTTCACTTAAAGATTCTTCTCATCGTTTCTTCGAATCCCTTAAAATAAATATGTGTATATTTATGTTTTTCCTTTTTTTTTTTTTAAATTATTGCTATTTTATTTTATTTTTACATCTGAGCATGTTTTTCATTCTTTATTTCAACTCTTAATTTTTAATTACTCTTACAAATTTTCTTCATTTTTAATATTATTTCCATTTGTAAATACTCACTACAAACTTTAAAATATATTTTTTTCGCTTAAATTTTAATTTTCAAACAACTTTCATTTATGTTTTTCTTTTTCCTTCTCTTTTTTATACTTTCATAATTAACCTTACATATAATTGCTTTTTAATATGGAAACTTCACTGGTCCATTAGAATTAAGTCTAATTGTGTAAAATATTAAACTTTGTAACTGTACTGTATGTTTCCTAAATAAAAGAAAATAAAATAAAAATAAGACATTGACGTAATGACAATTAAGCGTAGGAAACTAATGACGTACTTTATTGTTGCGGTCTGACGTACCCCCGGAAAACATCACTATCGATCAACAATGTCGATTTTATATTGAAAACCGAATTAGATTGTGTATGTTCATTTCAAGAATCCGCAATCCGATTTATTAAAGTTAATCGACGATCATTTTGACGCCGACCTTATTTAAACGCACATTAAAAATAGTTCGACTTAATTTTTTTTCAACAGAGAGGGAAAACGTTTTTGAGAAGGGAATATGGAAGTCTAGACATTTACAGGGCTGGTGACCTGTCATTGGCTGGTTTAAGTGGCCACTTTACACACTGTGTAACATTCACCATACTGCCCATGCTTGAACATCCACATTTCCTCAACTCTTCCATCTGTTGACTCTTGTGAAGCAAAAGAGCTAAAACCTTTATCACGTGGGTGAGATTCATCCGGGTGAACCAAATCACCTACTAGGCAACGCCTGAAAACAATTTTACAATTTGTATACTTCTTCTTTTACCAGGTAGTAATTCAATAATGTTTGATTATGTCCAAATGCTTGCAGACTGGCTGGATTTTCTCCAGCCAGTCTGGAGAGGGAAAATAGTTCGACTTAATAAAATATACTACTAAAGTCATGTCTCAATATTTCTCCACAAATTTGGTTTTAACTCGTTGATATATAATTTAGAATAAGGTTGTGGTCCTGTGGACGGTCCACGGACCAAAGGTCTGTGGTTCGAATTCCATTCTACCCCAACTGGATTCCCATTTTCTAATAGTGAGTTATTTACAACTCATTGAAAATGGCCCCCAGAATTAAATATTCGGGTAAATCATAAGAACGCAAATATTTTTTTTTTTTTAAATAAAATTAAATAAAAAAAATAAAAAAAATTATATAGTGATACTCCATGCAAATCTGAGCTAAAAATTCGTCCCCAAAGGAAAGGGAATGACCAGCGGAGGGAGCAAGTGTATTCACGTCATATCACGTCGCCTTTGGCAAGCAAAACACGTGGTACAGTAAAAAGCACGGATTGTTTACATCAGTCCATCGTTAGTTCTATTAAGTATGTCGCTCCTTTTGCATACGCGTCACCTTCGTTTATCGTTTTACTTTACCAGCCAGCCAAATGCACTCGTCCAGGGTTCTGGATCTATTACAGGAACAAAACCTTTTTTTAATTATAAAAAATAAATATTTTATTTATGTACAAAAAGTTAAATAAATCTTAAAAAGTATTTTTTATCCGCCTGGACACATAGAAAATATTAAATTGATTTCATTTAGGAACTAAAAAAATCAATCATTACAACAAAGATGATTTTTTTTTTTTTTGCTGTCACGGGGCACTTGTTATTTGCTGGTCTAAGTGGCAACTTTACGCACTGTGTAACAATGTTACCAGTGCCTATTCTCCAGTCACCATTCCGCCTATGTTTAAACATGTATATTCCTTCAATTCTTCCATCTGTTGAATTTTTTTAGGTTAAAGAGCTAAACCCTTCAACTTCAGACAAACTCAAAATGTTGTATTTGCGGTCTCCGTGGTGTAGTGATCAAGACACTTGACTCACAAACGGAAGGTTCTGGGTTCGATTACCGGTGACAACACAAAAATTAAATGTGATTTTTCTCAAGACTGTGCGTTCTGTGCCGTAGTTTACAACTGTTATTGGGCCTCCTGGCATGTGGTGAAAAAAAAATAGCACCAAAAACATTAAATGTCCAAAATATTAAAAAAGAGAGATATGAATTGGAATTAATTCAGAATACAATTGTTTATATTAATGAGGAACTTCAGTCCCACGGGAAATAGGATAAAAAAAAATTCTTGCCCGCTGTAAAAATTGAATTATGAAGAAAAAAAATTAAATACTAAAAAAAAGTACATAAAATGGAGATGACTGTATAGTTCCAACCTCAGAGTAATAATGCGCCAAGCTATAGAGGAACCCAAACGTAGCAAAACCATTCTATGACTATTGGGTATTGAATTAGCTCCAAGCCTGGGTCTACTGTGTAATTCAGCACCGTAATTAAGCCTCAGGGTCTTCTGTGGTGCAAAAGACAAAAATATTTAAGAAAATATTTGTTTTCGTCTAATGTTTACATACTTTATTTTGTTGTTGATTTTCGTATAAAACATTTATTTATTTATTTGACAATTTATATACACATACAATATTTATACATATAAGGGCGGGCATATTGCCTTAAGGCAATTTCTTCCTACCTACCCAAACCGTTCAATTTGCGAAAATTACATATTGAATCTTACAATTTTAGACAAAAATTAAAAACAAAGATTAACAAAATAAAAATAAATAAATTAACACTATACTATGAAGAGAGGAGAGGGGATGGGAAGGAAAGAAGAAGGATAAAGGAACAATTTAAATATTTAGATGGTGACATTTTAATCTTGATTTAAATGTAAAAAAAGAAGGGGCGTCTCTAACATTAGTGGGTAGATTATTCCACAATCGAGCGGGTGAAAGAGGAGGCAAGAAAATAAGAGCGATGACAGGGTATTAAATGGGTTCTCTCGTTACTAGAACGAAGAGATAGTCCGTGTTGTTAAAGAGTTTGGAAGAGCTCTCTCAGATAAACAGGCGAAGTGGGATTATTTAAAATATTGTGGAGAAGTGACGTTTTTTTATGCCTGATACTGAGCCAGTGTAGTTGCGTGCGATACTCGGTTATGTGGTCAAATTTACGAAGATCAAAGATATAACGAATACAAATATTCTGCAATCGTTCTGCAACATTTTTTGCCAATGACAGTTCATAAGTCCTGTAAATGCCTAGACGTCTTTATTCCTTCCATAAATTTTTTTTCGTCTCGATTGTAATATATTAATATCGATAACTCTCAAGTGGGGTGAATCCAGTTCTTGTCTACGAAAATTAGGACGCACTCAAAATATTGTTACAAAAATGATATTTGTGATTTGTATTTTGTTGTGTTTTAGGTGCTGTTGCTGAAATTTGCATTTTAATTAAGGAAACGTTCCTTAAAAATTAATTAAAACAATAAAATCAAGGAAATAATCTAAAAAAAGACTTTCCCTTATAATTTTTATTTGTATTTTTTGGTTGGCGTGATAACGCGCTATTGTCAAATGTCATGTAAAAAATATAAATAATGTAAATTGTCAACACACAAACAAACCATCACGGCGTCGCCGGCGCCGCGCCGTTTCCCCGCAGAAGTAGGCAAATAGGATAGAAAGCCATGTCACTCAGGCTTTTCATACAGACTTTGTTTAGTATAAAACAGCATTTATCGATATTATTCCTGGCCAATAGCCTTTCTTTCTCATTCTTATGGTACCTACCCAACATCAAGGTAGAAGAAATACGAAGTTAAAAGATTTGGATTTGGAACATTATTCATTTATTTATATATCAACGGTTCAAAGAACCTTTTACATATTATGACCAACATTACTTTCCGCATGAAAGTAATGTTGGTCATAATATGTCAATTTTCTTAAGTTCAAATTGTTCCCTATTATGATTTGTAATAATTGTGTCATTGAAATAATTATTTTAAAATTAATTCTTTACTTTTTTACGATAAATTTATTTTACATTTTTAGGTTTATGTAAAATATTTTATCATTATTACTTCCGACGTTTAATTTTTAATTTTTATTTTAATAGTTATAATTTATCATTAATATAAGGTTGAGTTTGTTAATATTTTGATTATTTTGTTGTAATTTTTCTAGTTATTAAGTTCTATCTTCCTTCTAATTTTACTGTAAGTTTCTATTTTCTGTTAAAAAGGCACTATCAGGTTTTGGTGGGTTTTTCTGTTAGTGCCTATTTCAATTTATGTTGAAATTTTTATTGGTTTGGATATGTGTTTATTATTACAATTGATATTTTGTTGTTATTCTTGTACTTATATTTTTCTTGTCTTTTGTTTGTATGTATATTGTTATTCCTGTCTGTTTATGTTTATAAATGTAATTTGTTTTTGGCCGATGTTATCAAGTTTTGGTAGTAGGCCCTAATAAAGAAAAAAAAAACCTTTTCAATAAAAAGTTTTACAGAAATAATCAGAGTAGTGAACAATTCATTGTGTGATATATTATCTCTGTACCTCAGAGGCAGACGGATGCAAACCCAAACGCCAAATGTCGTCAAATGTCTTTAGAATCTACTTTTTCTAAATGATTTCTCGTAATTTATAGCATTCATTTATATTTTCAGCATCTTAATACATTGGTTCTTTCATTATAAGACTAACATTTCTTCAAAATCATTATAAATACATAAAATGGATAAAAAACGAAATGTCATTTCATCAAATTCTGGATTAGCATACGTCTACCTCTGAGGTATAGAAATAAAGTGGATAGTATTTAACTAGGTAAAAACGAAAGAGCCAAATAATGCTATAATAATACTTTATAAATAATAAGTTTTTTAGAGCAATACGAAAACTTAAAACATCTAAATAACACCTTTATTTTATAAACTTAATTTTGACATTAGATCATATTGCATTAGAATTCTTGAAGTTGTCTAGCGTCGTTGTGAAAGTTATTAAAGTAGATGGTAAAATATCATATATCATATATCAAAATTCATTGTGAACATTATCATCCTCGTCGAAAAACATCCTTACTGCATCAAAGGTAAGACTATTTTCGTGAAATTTACTTTACTCAAATATTCCAACCTTACTCAAAATTATATATTTACCATCATTCGCTTCCAAAATCTTCTAAGACATTTTTTTGCCGTCAATTTGCTCTACATGTCCAAACCAATAAAAAAACTATTTTCGTGATTTTGTCGAGAATGCTATGACTTACATAATGCATGCATATTGACTTTTTTTTTTCAATGATTTTCCGAAATTTTTAATTTTGAGAGCCATTTTCAACGAGTTGTAAATAACTCACTATTAGAAAATGGAATCAAGTTGGGGTAGAGTGGGATTCGAACTACGGACCTTTGGTCAGTGAGTCCGAGACTCTAGCCACGGGACCACAACCCGATATTTTTGAACCAATCGCATATATTTTTTACCACAAATTTACCTAAGAGATCACGTTTTGACAGCGTTCAGTCTGCTTTCATCCTTGTTTTTTCGATTCTGGTGGATAAAGGTCGGCACCAGGACTGTATTGTGAACTGTTAATTTTGCCTCTATTATTATTCATTTAAACCATTGACTTTGTAGTCAAACATTTTATTTAATTTTGGTAAATAATTGTACTAAATCCGCTACTGGACGGGAGTGCGCGGGGTCGAGGCGCTGTTCCAGTTGGCGCAGGACCGGAATGCCTACTCTAGAGTGATCGCCAACGTCGGGGAGACCTGATATGGCACAGAAAGAAGAAGAAATAATTGTACATAACCACTTACCGACTTTTATTGTCAGTTAAAGTTTAAGTTATCAGTTTCGAGACGTACCCGTCTCTTCGGCTAGATATTTATTGAATTCACATACAAATGCCCCTACAAGTATCAAAGTACCAAATGGATATACAAGACTGCAGTCTACCTTTAATATGACGTCTGGTAGACATAATAATATTGTAAATTCTCCAATCGTCAGACTACACCGGCTCAGAAACGAGTATGGAAAATGTGATGTATTTTGTTTCCCATTGTCAGTTTTAAAATAAAAAACTCTGAAAGCGATACAATCAAAATCATCAAAATCATCATCATCATCATCAGCATTCCCTTTCCGTATCTAATGGTGCATAGGGAACTGCATTGCTACTTCAATCGCATTGTATTATTTTTGTTACATGAAGGTAAGATGATCAGTTTTAGGTACCAGTCCAGGGACTATGAAATATTCTAGTGTAAAAATACTTTTTTTTTTAATATTTCATACCAACCATGTCAGTAATCAAACCTAAGACCTATTGCATGCTAGGCAAACGCCCTGACCACTGCACCACGAGGCTGGCTAAATAACTTACAATATTTTAATGCCTTACCTACAATATTAATTATTTAATTCAATATTTGACTGTTCCGAACTGTTAAAACTAATGAACTTTCGAGTGCTCGGTCGGATTACTCGATTTAATAAACTCTTCTTTATAAATGTATCTACAAATAACTACAGTGCACACTCGCCTATTAGGCGAATTTATTTGTTTGCAAATGAATACGCAAATAATATATATATATATATTTAATAGAACACTCTTTAATTTTAAAAGGCAGTGTATCAATATATTATCTCCAAATTTAAATACTTAAATAATACTATGTTGTTTTATATTTTATACCTTTTATTAACTTATATCTGTATTCCTGATAATTATTTTTCTACATTCTTCTAATTTTAAGATTGTTTTAATAAAACCTATGTATGAGCCTACAAGGCGTTTAAATAAATAAATGAAACATTATTTTAGTTTGCAGATTGAATCAAGGTCTTATTTAAGCTCTCATGAATATTTTTGATAATCCAAATCGTCTCTTCTCCCATTTGGATAACGAAATAAATAATCAACTTCTAAAAAGCAGTATTTTTTTTTTTAATTTCCGAAAGACCTCTATGTTGCTGCGCAGCCGTTCTTAAACTAGGTTTTCCCTCTGTCATGCGCTGTGGGCGCTTTTCACATATTCAATTCAGTACCATTCTCGCTTTCGTGGGGGTAGCATCGACGTCGGTCTCGCGAACAAAGCCACACGAAAACCGGCCTTATTCCCTCGTGCATACGGCCTAACCACACGAAAACACTCAACGAGCGAGAGACGAAACCCGCCATGAAAATAAAATAACTTTATTTAGCCGTAAATAGGATTATTCTATTATTTAAATCACGCGCGCCATATCGAAGGAACAAAAGACGTTTTAGTTTAAGAATAAATAAATAAAAACAGTGATTTTCGTACATTTTATGGTGTGTTTAAGCGGGAATTTATAAAAGTGAACGTTTTATTTATAAAAAAAATATCAACAATTTGACATTTATAAAAAGTGATTGTAAATTTGTTTGTACGTGACTTAGAAAACCTGAAAAAACAAGTACTTAAAAGTGATTTTCAAGCCGTTTTTATTGTTTTTTGTGTTTTATGGTATATATTAAAATAAAACTAATTCAAAGTGAGTTAAAATTAAAATAAACAAATTGTTAGACCAGTGATTCATTGCAACTCTTTGTTTCTTTGTTTTGACAATGATTATAAGCAAAGATTCCTAGTTTTTATTTATTTTCTGCATTTATTTGAAACGTGATCGATTGTGAAAGTGGTTGAAAGGTGTAAAAACTCACAAACAAGGAAAAAAATTAAGGTAAATGCCCTTTTACAAATATGTTACAATAAAATAGAACTTTGATACTCAAACTATCAAACTTTTGTCACTCTGAACACTATTTTATTTAATACTACTTTGAACATTGCATTTTTACTGTACGAAATAAATTGACAACAATGTTAGAATGAAATAATTTAAACGTCATAATATCATGCTAAAAAGGGTTCGCTATGTAGGTTTCTTAAATAACACTCATCTTTTGGAATTGGAAGCGAATGTCGAGATCCGGGCATTATGTAAGGCTGCGATAAGCATTATTGGCAAAATCGAAGGAGTTCTGCGTTGGTTTGGGCATGTAGAGCGAATGGACGGCGAAATAATGGCTAAAAATATTTACCATGCGAACGTTGATGGACCAGAAGACCGAGAATGACATGGCGTGGCCGAAACTGACAAATATTTTAGTATGGACAAGTCATAAGTCAAAATGATCGTCGATTTATGCAAAGTAATCGTTGCGTTGTTGTTGCAAATTACATAAATCACCATCGAACCCATAATTTCAATGCTTATTTATTTATTTATTGACGGACGTTGACCATTTATACAATGTATAGAGTTTAAATATAACAATAAAATAATAGGTAAATACGTAAGGGACATCAAGACAAGATCTGGATTATTTATTTAGTGCTCGTTTAAATCGCTGTAAACTTAAACCAAAAAAGTCCAGATCTTGTCGAGAGTTAACAATACAACAAAGACGGGTCTGGGTCATTGGAGACTTAAGGCCATAGTTTGTTCTACGTTGATCGATGAACAGTACTTCATTGTTTCTCAACGTTCGAGTAGGAATATGGAATTTTACTTGTCCCAGTAATGATGGAGCATCGGTTATACCATTTGGTACGCGGAACATATATATGGAATCAATATTAGTTCTACGTTTTTGTAGACTGG
Organism: Micrasema longulum; assembly: GCF_059751315.1. NCBI lineage: Eukaryota > Metazoa > Arthropoda > Insecta > Trichoptera > Brachycentridae > Micrasema > Micrasema longulum. Next base: position 88,092 of record NW_028279656.1, read on the forward strand.
AAATATTTAACATTGACTCTATATCAGCATAAAAATCTTTCTCTCTAGTCTAAGCATTCACGCTTATTTTCGAATTTGCGATGTTGGACTGATTCAATGTGATTTATGCGATTCACATACATCAGCGTACATCAGACTATAAAATATTTCAGTGTAAAGGACAGTTTTTTTATTTATTCCTTGGCTCATATAACAATTAGTATAAAAACTTATATTTACGATTACTTTCATTACATATCAATGTACATCCATCTTACAGTAAACATAACATCTCTTTATTAATTTTTTAACCACAATAAGCTTAATAAGTTATCAAAACTCTTAGATTTTGTTAGCAGGATATCTAGTAACTTTACTAATAAATATGTTCACAGTTATAGCACTCTACTGCTTACTTGTTCGTCCTCTTTTAAAATATGCCTCCGTGATCTGGTCTTCCTTCTATGCAGGCCGGATAAATCATATTAACTCGGTGCAACTTCGTCAGCCAAGAAAAGTAGCATGGATGATCGGCCCCGAGAGGGGAGACTACACTCACGGAGAAATGGACTCCAATATTCAAAATCTCAAGTCTACAAAAACGTAGAAATAACATTGACTCCATATTTATATTTAATTGACCGAAAGGCTAAGTTGATGTACCATCGTACTGGAACAAGTGGCGTTCAATGTTGCGATCCGCCGGTTGCGAAATAATAATGTGCTGTTCCTCGATCAGCTCAGCACAAGCTATGGCTTGCATGCACCAATGTCCCGATTTTGTCCTAGATTTAATTTACTTTGTATTTTATTCAATTGTGCCTGTTGATATTTTAAAGATTTATGTTTCGAATGTTCGAATAAGTGCGTTTATAATTAAATTAATAAATAATGCAGTTTTAGAATTCTATCCTAATTTCTAGTAATGCACTTATGATTTTTTTTATTTAACACTATTTTATTGATAAGGTATTTGGGCATTTGATTGTTTTAAAAAATCAGTATAAAAACGAGCATATTATGCATTAGTCTCTTTTTTATTGGCATCAAATTGAGTTCTTCTCTCATTTTAAGAACTAATATGTTATGCCGACCTTCCCCTGAATTGAACCTGGGCCCTGATGTATCGTAGGCGAAAGCGCCAACTACCATATTACGAAGCGGGCGTTTCTTCATTCGATATTTTTACTGGAGAGCAGTTGACAAAACTTGTCGGAGATACTAGTTCTATTTCACGCACGAAACTGTATTTTTTATACGCCCGGATACAGACTTTTTATATATATATATTTAAGATTATCATTCTAACGCTTTAGGGAAATTAAAAAATATGCAAAATCGAAACAATTGTTTTGCATTGTATTAAAGTTATTTTTTACAACGAGACCGTCGGGGATTGAATTCTAGACATAACAATTGGTGGTTTGAAACGCTAACCGCTACATCACAAGGCAACTAAAGTAGTAATCTATTGTTTTTACTCCCCGTTCTTACAAAGAATGATGCATAGGGCATTTCACAGTAAATGCAATGTGATTTTCGTCCATTTTAATATGATATTATTTTTATATTATATTACATACACAAAATTATAATTTATACAAAGTTGCTTTGACTGACTAACGAGGGTTATTTATCCCGTTCTAAGACAGTCAAAAATATATCAATATATGGAAACAGTTATTAAGATAGTGTACAAAGTAAAAATGGAGTAAAAACATGGTAAAAATTGTAGTAAGAACATAGTAAAAATATAGTGGAAAATGAAGCAAAAACATAGTAAAATCAAACTAATAAATGTAGTGAAAACATAGTAAAAACGTTAAAAATATTATTTTTTTTAACTCAGTAAAATACGAAGTAAAAACAGAATAAGAAATATATTTAAAGTCATAGTAAAAAATAAATGTAAATGTAAAATACCGAGTAGAAAGAGAAAAAAAAGATACACAAACGCCTTTACTACATATACATGCGCGTTCCTATTTAAATACAATTATTTATTAGAAGATGTCGCGAAAGCGATGAAACCGGTCACTGGATATTCCAAATTTGTGGATAAAAGTATCACTCGTGTTTTATTTATATAATAAATTATTTATCCTTTAGCAATTCATCGTATTTACGTCAGATTTGTACAGTTAAAAATGTCTACATTAACACTGAGTGCGTTATAGTTTATATGGGTAGGTACGTCTAATAAACAAATTGAATTCAACTTTCTATTACGTTGCATCTTAACTCAATACAGGGCTCTTGGCCTCATGAAGTTAAGGCCGCGTTATTATTTTTTTGTAACATGTACCTTTGTGTAAATAAATAAATAAACAAAGGGTTTTTTTACAAAAACTGCATAGCGAATATTGGAATTTTTTCTGCAATGCAAAAAACAATATTTATTTAACATTTTAATTGTTTTAAATACATTTGTGTAAAATATTAATTAAATGTTTGACAATATTGTATTCGAAACGTTTTTTTTTTTTAATACAAAATCTGTTTTGCGGTTTTTTTAAAGTCCTTCAAATATAATTTACTGTTTTATGATGATTTATCTAAATTACAACAAACTCTTGCTCCGTTTCATAGGCATAGAGGATAGAACACCATATCACTCTGTCTTTGCATACAGACTTCGTTTCGCCTTCTTCGTTTCGATACTTCGCTCCCATACATAAAGATCAGCTGCAATAAACAAATAATTATAACAATTAATCATAGTGATATATTCCATACTTAAAACTTACATAAATTTAGTTAAATTATGTACACTTTGGGAATCCCAAAAGATTCTAGTATGTATTTGTTATTGCAAAGGACATTAAAGTAAAATAAAACGATGTTGTAATGAACAATGCCAGGTATAATTAGAATATTGGTTTTTCCACACTTTAAGTGATGTCCCTACTTGTACATTGTCATTGGGGTAGTTGCTAATTACATATCTACCTGTGCAACCCTTAACTGCGGGAAAATCCTAAATAACCCTCGAAGTATACTCCGACTCGTTTATGGAGACGCTTGAACCCGTAAATGCAATATAAATTACTATTTATTTATTAAAAGTGCAAAGTATTTTTATCTCTATTGAGAAAGTGTTTTTTTGCAAAAAAAAACATTTATTTAATGTCTTTATAAACAATATTTTACAGTACCCTATATTGACATATAAAAACATAAATCGTAGTCAAATTTATTTATTTCGACGGCTTACGCCTTAGACAAAGTATAAAATAAAATTAAAAAAAATAATGAAACACCCGTACATAAGTATAAAAAATATAGATTCTTAAAAATAAAATCAGCAGAAAATAATGATACAATAAAGAAACATCAAACAAGAAATTATAACATAGGTATGCAGCAAATTAACGATACATAAAGAGTTTAAATATAAAAAGTATAGAGGTAACAGTAATTCCAGAAAAATAGTATGGTTCAGACTTCTATTTAGAAAGCAGCATAATTGTTTTACAGCTTTATGTAAACATAATTTTATATAGGGCTGTAAAACATTATTAAACAAACCGTCATCAGAGAGTATAGAGAGCCAAATCTATATATAATCTCTGTCTTGGTATATTTTTATTTGTATTCAATAATCCCATTCGCCCGGTTATCTGAAAGAGCTCTTCCAACTTTTATCACAACATGGACTGTCTCTACGTTCTAGTAACGAGAGAACACTTTTAATACCCTTTCATAGCTCTAATTTTCTTGCCTCCTCTTTCGCAGTAGTAGCTGCTCGATTGTGGAATAATTTACCCAATAACGCCAGAGACACCCCTTTTTTATTTACATTCAAATCAATGTTGAAATGTCACTGTATAAATATTAGAGTTGTTTTTTTTCTTTCCTCTCTTCATAGTTAGGGTTAATTTTTTTCAAAATTAATTTTTGCGTGGAATTTTGCATACAATTTAAGATAAAGTATAATTCCTTAAAATATGTACATGTACTTGTAAATTTCGCAAACTGAACGGTTTGAGTAGGTAGGAAGAAATTGCCTTAAGGCAATACGCCCGCCCTTATATGTATATTTATTGTATATGTAGGTATATAACGAAAAAATAAAAAAAAATATATACAGACTACAGACCGCGCTTCCTCTACATGCATACATCTTCTCATGCACGCACGTCGATTATTCACAATATAATGGAATGGTATATTTACAAAATAAATGGCAGATGAAGAATGAAAGCAGAGTAAACGCGGTTGATATGCGATCTCTTAGATGAATGTGTGGGAAACCAATGTATAACAGGGTTACGAATGATGAAATCAGGCGAGAGTGTAAATCTGAGTCAAGTTTAATTGATAAGATTAAGAAAGGGTGTTAGAGATGGTTTGGTCATGTAGAACGAATGGCTGACAAAAGAATGGTAAAACGAGTATATAAGGCGAAAAGGGACGGCAACGTGAGACGAGAACGACCAAGAAAGACTTGACATGATCAGATAAACCAAAATCTTAAGCCTGGTCATGTAAAAAGCACCGAACTGAAGGGCTTGTATGACAAGTTATATGAATGTGGAAGGAGCTAGAAATGTACGCCAGGATAGACGTGTATGGCGGTCCATTCTCTCTGCCTACTTCTACGGAGAAATGGCGTGATGGTAGTAGTAATCACGGGAGTCTCACTGAAAGAAATGCTTAGGTAACAAGATTTTGCGATTTCCAAAACATCATAACTTTTGAACCTAATGAGATAATTTCAATCTATAAAGGACTTAATACAAAAAAATATTTACGAGAAGGTAATATAGAAGTCTAGGCATCTGCAGGGCTTATGACCTGTCAATGGCTGGTTTAAGTGGCCACTTTACACACTGTGTAACATTCACCATTCTGCCTATATTTGAACATCTATATTCCTTCAATTCTTTCATCTGTTGATGTTTGTGAAGTTAAAGAGCTGAAACCTTTATTTATGCGGGTGAAATTCATCTAATTGAATTATTTCACCTACATACTAGGCAACGCATGAAAATATTATTTTTTCAATTTCTATACTTCTTCATGGACCAGGTAATTTATCAACAATATTTTGAGTTTGTCCAAATTTTTGTAGACAAGGACTGGATTCAACTCCCCGGGGAGCTGTTCATATTAACATATTACAACAGAGATGACTAACAGAATCTACATTACCTTCTCTTAAATGTTCTTCATCTCTGTTGTAATATGTTGAGTTGAACAGCTCCCCGGGGAGTTGAATCCAGTCCTTGTCTACAAAAATTTGGACAAACTCAAAATATTGTTCAAAAAAATATTGTTTTTATAACAACAAGCAGGCAATAAAACATAATATAATACATGAACAAGATGTTACACTTCCAGGAGTTATAATAAAAGTAATTTGGGACGGTATATATAAGAAAACATGTGACAATACATAATATCAGTCAATATAATCCAAAATGGTATCAAAACATAATATGAGAACCATAAAACCATGGAATGAGGAACTTCAGCCCTACGGGAAATTGGATACAAAAAATGTTTTCTTACGCGGGGTAAAAATTAGAGCATTAAATTGTACCGCAAAGTTTCTTGAAAATGTACGAAAAAAATAATAAAAAATATTTTAATAAAAATGCACTACTTCGATCGACGTCACTGGTTCATATGAACCAACCAATGATATGAGAGCTGTGAAAGATATCCGGTTGGCCTTATTTGTCCTTATTTGAGAGAATTAACGGCTGGAAAAAAATGAAACAATTTTTATTTTGGATTAATGTATCCCTTGATCGATCAAAATTTAACTATAGTTATATTAAATAACTAGCGGACCCGACAGTCGTTGTCCTGCCCGAGCGTTGGCTTGCCTGCTATTATCTTGGAAAAATACTTTTTATCTAGGTACTTGTTTGTGATTAATTTCCAAAACGAAAAATTGTTGATATTTAAAAAGTATAGAATTTAAGTAGGTACTTGTTTATGGTGGAATTCCAAAACATAAAATAAATATTTTTTCAAAATTGGCATTCTTTTTGCAAACGTCAAACTTCGGTCGTCTCACCAACAAAAGGGTGTACTTATGTAGGAGTACTATTTTTAAAAATGTATTGAATTTAATATTATTTTAGTGCCACTAAAAATCCAATAAAAATAAATAAATGGGTACAAATTATGAGGAATTTAAGGAAAGAATCTGATTGAGATCCACAAAAAACAAATTCTGTTTGTAAACATTCAAAAACAAACTTTTTTTACATTCAAAAAAAACAATTTGTTCATTTTTTACAATTGCATTCTCTTTGAATGCAATTCTGATCTACGATCGATGAATAAAACTTTTATGCTCCTACATTCTTTTTTTGCATATTATATTGAAAATTTTAATATCTACGAACAAGCACAGCGCGAAGATCAACATTTCTCTGAAAACCGCACGTAAATCGGTTAAGCCGTTTAGGAAGAGTACGGTAACATCACACGTACAGAGGAATTATATATATATATAAAGGTATGGAAACGAAAATAGTTAGTGTTTCAAATGCTGATTTCAAAAATATTTTATTCCGCTTGATATTGTGACAATAATTAATTTTACCTGCTCATACAAATGTATATCGTAATCAAATAATCTTTTGAAATATTTATGTTTTACACTTTTAGGAAGTCGATATAATACGTACCTACATAGATAACGTAGGTAGATATAATTTAATTGACAATTTGACTTATCGTCTTCGTATTTACGAAAAACAAGGCTCTTCAAATATTGTAATAAAAGATAAGATAAATAAATACAGAAGATTCGTGCAGGTGAAATATTAATTACTAAAGGTCGATGAGTATATCATTATTATCATGTCCCTATACGCACTCTGGTGCTTAATTTTTTTCTTCTTCTTTTCCACATCCGCTTCTAAGTGGAGCATGTGGACATCACCAGTTGCCTCCAGGAGACCCTATCTCTTTAGCTAGTATTTTCGCCTCTTCCAACGTCAATCCAGCGCCCCTTCATTCCGCCGAATAAAGTCTAAAGATCGTCATTGACGGCAACAATTGAAGCAACTTGGGTTAAGGTTCTCCTGAGGCATGCGCAGCACGTGTCCAAGCCAGGTCTACCGCCGCGTCCTTAATACGCTCGGTATAGGAGGCTGCTGCGTCCGTTCTCGGACTTCAATGCTAGTTATAAAATTGAACCACCTTATACCTAACATTCTTCTCAAGCACTTACTCTCAAAACTCATAAGTTTGGTGTTTTGAGCTTTGGTAAGGTGCCAAGATTCGCATCCATATAGGAGTACTGGCATTACACAAGAGTCGACCGAGTGTAGACTAGAGTTGCAGACAACACGCATCATCTTAAAAGTTGCTCCAGCAATTCCTAGGCGGGTTGCGAGCTCTTTGTGCATGCTTCCATCCTCAGTTATGTGAACTCCCAAGTATTTAAAGCTGTCAACTTTCTCAATCCTCTGTCCATTATTGTAGAGAGGCTGATCAGGGTCAGGACAGTCTTTTTTGGATTAATAATCAGACCCGGACGAGTTGAGTTTTCCTGCAGTGTGTCAACAACTTCCTGAAAATCCCGCGTTAAGTTACAAGATTATTATTTATGTTCAAATCATTAACTTTGCGGTGAAACATTTATTTAGGTATTAATAAATACGCCCAATGGGCACTTTAAAAGACATTTATGTATTGGTACACAAAAAATATTATAAAAGAGAGTAGAAAGACACAATGGTATTTAGTAGACTCGGTGGAAGTGGAAGCGGGAGAGAGGTGTTTATAATTGAATTAGATTCAGTGTTCGTTTGAAAGAAGACAACTTGTTATCAAAGAAATCAAGACTGGTATGTTTGCTGGCAGAGCTGAGAATTCTGGGCACAGGGGAATGAAAACCATAGTTAGTTCTACGGTTATCGATAAATCAATATAAGTATTCAACGACTTTTTATGTCTACCGGTTTCGACACGTACTCGTCTCTTCGTCAGGAAACTCACTACAAGAACAAAATGACTCACCTTCAGTCTGTATTAAATAGGTTCAGTTATTTCACTCAAATTACACTTACGTTTTCCACGGAGGGCGGAATACAAACTCTGTTGGCTTATGTATAAGTCACTCCACAGCTCTGCTCCGGAGTCTCATCAGATGAACTATCTGATAGGCGTCATACTCGATCATCTACGTCTATGTCGAGAGGAAACGTTATTATACTACGCTACGCAAACAGCGCACTAAATTCAATGAACGCGCATTTGCGGTCGCAGGCCTTATGGCATGGAATGCTCTCCCAGCAGAGTTTTTGAAAGAAGTTTTGAAAAAATCTTTAAACCCACTTGTTCTCTAAATTATTTGAACAAATCCGTAGCATGTGTTAACAAAATTTGTTTTACTTAATTAAATTTGTCTATCTGAGAATCACTTTGTAAAGCGCCCTTGAGGTGTTAAATTACAAAAATATAAGTTATCCATAATAGTAATAAAAACATGCTAATTTTAAAATACACTACCTACCACCTTTACCATCACCGTATAAAAAATACATAAATTACATGCAAAGTTAAGGGTAATGTAAACACCACATTCAACCTCTTAGCTCCTCTTCTTCCTAACCCCCACCCCCACACATTCTGCCACATATCACTAAATATTATTAATCTTATTTAAGTGCATGTACGGAGATGGTGATGTTTGCATCCGAAATTGATAGACGTAAAAAGTCGACAAGAGGTTAAATACTCTGCATAAATATACCTTGAATATGTTCATATACTTTTTATTATTTTCTCAAATTATGCTCGCCCTTAAATTTTGGCATTGCATTTACTTATATAATTTAGAAAATTATTTTGGTTTATAAAATATTGAATTTTTTCGTTACGATGGCTGTTGTTTTTTTTTTTATAAACTAAATAAATAGACGTGCCTTATGCGGTCAGTCGATATTTTTTTTTCCGAATTTTGAAAAAAAAAAGGGGTCTCAAAAGTTGCCTTTTGGATTACTTAGAATGCAACAAATATCAAAAAAATATTCGATACTACTTTTGGCCATCAACCAGAGCTTGAAGTTTTCGAAAAAGTCGATTTTTTGGATTAAACCGGCTGTCATTTCGTATTTAAGTAGGAAAATCAGTCTAATTAAATGCTATAATGTGCATTAAATCTTATTAAATAAGCATCTAAGGGCGCGAATTGCACTTTGTTTTGTAATAAATGGGTAGCATTGTTTTAATAGGCCATTGTTTTCGTAAATATTATCCAGGCGCTCAACGGAATCAGTTCCGCGGAGTGTAAACTTTTTGCGTTTCGGTGGTTTTAAAATGTGTTCGAATTTGCAATGTGATTAAGTTATTTCTTTACTAACACAACATAATTTTATCAATATAGATAATTAACAAAATGTTCGGACAGTGATAAACTTCAAACCTCGGTTGAGGGGCCAAAAGTAGTATGGAATATTTTTTTAAATACTTTCTACGTTCAATTTGATCCAAAATGCAACTTTTTAGACCCCTTTCACTTTGATGTCTAAAAAAATAAAAAACCTCATACATCATCGACCCACTCTAGTCTGCCTAAGTTTTACGGCAAAATGCAGTTTGACCGATCTACCTACATGAAATAATTATGTCTAATAATTTGTATTATTACCTACATAATAATATTATCTTATCGTACTTGTAAATTGAGAATTACACCAAATAAATGTGTGGATTACATTTGTTTAATTAATTTGATCTTGAAATTGATAAAACATTTGACAGCGGTTGATAAAAACGTAGATAAATCTATGATCCATGCAGGTAGGTACTAACAAATTAATATCAAATAAAGGTAAACTCGTCACTTTTTTAGTGTGAACTTTAATCTCAAGATAACTCATTAAAATATTTAATCAGTTGTACGGCCGAGAAACAATTAATTATATTGCCTTTATGGGTGTTCCCGAAATAGGTGCAAATTAAAAAACACAGTACATAATTATCATCATACTAAACTAACATTATAATATTTACTCTACATGATGCCACAACTGAACTATACGAAAAAAACATAAGTTTGACATAAAGTTCTTGGGGAAAATTAAGACGCTAAAAAATGTACACAAAACTGCACCGGGAAGCCTTTTTTTAAATTTTAAAATATATTTTATTGAGAAATCTTGACAAAATAAGTTTTTTTTTTATTTGTTTTATTTTCTATACACATATTATTTACATAGAAATATAATTGTATACTTACATACTTTTAAAAAATACAATTTATAACATTTCTTGATTTAAATTTTAACAAAAAGGTTTCAAACTTTTTACCAAGCTCTTTCTTGTACCATTTTTAATATATTTATAAATTTTAAACAATTATTTTTTTATACTTACGCACCCTCTCCCTCACTCATTTACGCATGCACACATTAACATACAGATGAATACAAACGTCACACACATACAATTACGTTAACTCTTTTCTTATATATTATGTGTCATTAGATTTACAGTGGATTTTTTTAATTGGCTTGAGTATTGGTAATATTTTTCTACTTATTTTGTTCATGTAATAGCGGTAAAAATCCCAAATAAAATAAAATAAATAATTCCAAAAATACACTTCAGAAAAATACATCTTAATATTAAGCTATAACATGAATTGGAAAAAATGCCAGCAAAGACTTCAGCGTCTGAGCGTGGGCCATTCCTTTTTTAATTATTAAAAGTTTATAGCACATATATATGGTAAGACATGACCATAAAAAGAAAAGAAAAACCAAATTAACATATGCTGAAATTACGAAAATACGAGTATGATTTATTTGCAGTATGCCTTAATTTTTAATTTTAATAAAAAAAATATTTAAGAATGTGTCAATCTGCTCTTTCCATGCTAATCCAAGACCTCAAACCTACTTTAAACTGTACCAGTGATTCCTTGTAATTCCTTGGTTAAAAGATTGAAGGATCTTGGACCAACATGTAAGGAGTGCCTCTGGGCGAACTTAGTTCTGCATCCTGGAACTGACAGTACACTATCAGATCTTTTACTAATACGATTTAAATTATCACTAAACAATTCCCGATTCAAGTAAACATGTTTCAGGCACTGAAATAAAAATAATTTTCTAAAGCTAAGGAGTCCACTCTCTACGTATAATTTATTACTAGGAAATAGTCTACGTTTTTTGTAAATTATTTTAATTATATTTCTGTATGCAATTTCTATTGAGTAAAATTATCGTGAACACATTAATAATATTGTAAACAAATCTCTCAAACATCTCGGATTTATCAATAGAGTGACGACGGACTTCAAAAATATTGATACCATAAAAACTCTTTATTGCTCACTAGTTCGACCCCATCTAGAATACGCTTCTCCTATTTGGTCTCCATTCTACAGGACTCATATTGACCATATCGAGTCTGTCCAACACCGTTTTCTAAGAAAAGTGGCACGGCTGCTCGGATTACAAAGGGGTAATTATTCCTATTTTGAAATAGAGCAATTTCTTGATCTGTCTTCATTGGAGAGACGTAGAACTGAGATGGACCTTATATGCATTTTCAAAATACGTAATGCTATAATTCATGTCCCATCTCTGTTGCAATCAATTTCTTTTCATGTTACCAACCGTGGCGCCAGAAGTCAAAATCTGGTATTTATCAAATCTTCTAAGAGCAACTTTTGTTTTTATGCCCCAATGTCCAGAATGTGTAGATTAGTCAATTCATCACACGACTTGGAATTATTTGGGATAGACCTTCCAGCTTTTCGTAGATCCCTTCGCGATCAAACAGTGTGGGAAGACATGGTTTAGCTCAAAGTCTTATTTCTTTCATTTTAATGAATATATTATATGTATACCATTATTGTTTTGCCCTTGTTTGTCTTTACTACATAGTTTTATGTTCTTTTTGTTCAGTTTCTTGCATTTATGTTTCTTCATGTGACTGTTGTAATTGGCTTAAGCCGTAGGTACCCATATATAATAACAACATTTTCATTTTGTATTTTCTTTCCTCCTCTTTCACAGTAGTAGCCGCTCGATTGTGGAATAATCTACCCACTAATGTTAGAGACGCTCCTTCTTTATTTACATTTAAGTCAAGATTGAAATGTCGCTATCTTAATATTTAAATTGTTCCTTTATCCTTCTTCTTCCTTCCCATCCCCTCTCCTCTCATAGTATAGTGTTATTTTTTTAATATATTTTTATTTTGTCAATCTTTGTTTTCTATTTTTGTATAAAATTGTAAGATTCAATATGTCCATGTATTTGTAATTTTCTCAAACTGAACGGTTTGGGTAGGTATGAAGAAGTTGCCTTAAGGCAATATGTCCGCCCCTATATGTATATGTATGTAAAGTGTTAAATAAATAAATAAATACTCTTAGGTCAGCATTTGATTCAGGCAGAGGAAAACTTGTCGAAATCCGGCGCTCCCCAAACACTAGATTCGGAGATCGTGCTTTTACCGTTCCCGGCCCCTCTGCCTGGCACCGATTGCCGTCAAACTTACGAATCATCGACAGTCCGAGCCAGTTCAGATCCCAACTAAAATCTCACTTCTTTAGTTTATCATTCCCTCAATTTTAAATCAGAAAATATTATATGTCAGTTTAGCTTAATTATAATGTAAATTTAAGTATATAATTGTAAAGCGCCCTTGAGGTGGTTTTTTTTTACTAAAATGACGCTATTCAAATCAGCTAAATATTATTACTATATTATGTTAATCTAAATAACTCCCTTGGGGGTGAAATACAGGCTTTAAAATAAATCGGTCTCTTATGAGATATCTCTTGCTTACTAACAGCACCACTTAGAAAGTGATCATCAAATCCTCTGTATTATATTGAAATTCTTCATCGTTTGTCTATTGTTATTTTTATGGTTGGCGTGTGGTTTTTCCACCCTTAAGTGCAGGCAATTAGGGTGGGATTAGGCACCTGTGTCCTATGTTTTTATTGTTCACTCACTTCCTCAACCTTCGGTCATCTTTTCACCTCTTCTGAGTAAACATATCACAACCCCGAGATGCTAACACAGCACTACCGTTACAAAAGGATATATTTTTTATGAACCTCATTGCAATATTTAAAAAAAAGATGTGTATTTATTTTTATTTTAACTTCCGCATACGTTGTATTTTTTAACCAATAAAGAAAAAGAAGACACAACAATAAATGAATAAAACAAATTAATAAATACTGTGGATATTTTTGTGGTGATACACTCGTACGTCTGTGACAACTAATTAGTCATCCCAACTTGTCTCAAAAATGTATAATGAACAACCAACCTATTGGCAAATAAATATATAAATGTATTATCTTTCATCATTTTACAAAAATATAGTTAATGGTTATTTACAACTCGTAGTAAATACTAAAACAAATCTGCCAGTTGACATATTGTGTTGTATTCATTGTGCTTTTTTTAAAAAATTTTATTTAATTTATTTGTTAAATTAATGTACAGTATAGCTCCACATAATAATATTTCACGAAGTTACGTCGTTTGAGTTGATTTCATAGATGGAGGTTGTTGTATCACACAGAACCGCAGAAAAAATATAAATCTATTGAATACTAGCGGACCCGACAGACGTTGTCCTGCCCAAACGTTGGCTTGCCTGCTATTACATTGAAAAAATAATTTTCATTAATAAGTACGTACCTAGGTACCTGTTAATGATTGAATTCCAAAACTAAAAATTATTAATATTCAAATACTGAATTTGAGTAGGTACCTGGGTACTTGTTAATGGTGAAATTCCAACACATAAAATAATGTATTTTCAAATTTAGAATTCTTTTTGCAAATGTCAAACTCGATTCTTCTCACGAACAGTAATGCATGAATATTTATACGTGAATGCGATTTTCAAAAATGTCTTGAATGTCAGTTAATATTATTTTAGTATTACCGAAAATCCAGTAAAAACAAATAATTGGGAAAAGTTATAAATAAATAGTCTGATCCATAAAAATCGAATGTTGTTAGTAAAAATTCAAAAACAAACTGTTTTAAACACAAAAAAACAACATCGTTCCGCTTTTTTTGTACAATGCAATCCTCTAGAAAATAAAAAAGATTTAAGCCTCTAAATTTTTTTTAAAGATTCGATTGAAAATTTGAATATCTACGAACACGCGCAGCGTGAAGATCTACATTTCGCTGAAAACCGGACGTAAATTGGTTTGGTCGTTTGGGAGAAGTTCTGTGACATCACAAGCACATATGAATTATATATATAAAGTTATCACTTACATTATGTTATGTGTCTACTATGTAAGTACAAATAAATGATATTTTTTTATTGCTTACCTCTAAATATAATTACCGTTCGCTACTGTTATAAACGTATTATATAATCTACGTTAATCCATCGGAATCTCGTTCTAAAACGTTCTAAATAACACGTGTACAGAAATCACCTTTTTGTAAGTAATAGATAAAAATAGATAAAATTCTACATTTTACATTGCCGCTGTAACCGTTTTAAACAAAGATATCGCTATCTTTCGATATCGACAAAATAAGTTAAGTCCACCTTGTCTATTTATCAAATTCTCAGTAACATAATTGATAATAGTTTTTTTTTACTTACGCACTAAAAATATGTGTTAAAGGTCAGATAGGTAAATTACGGTATACGATTGACTGTCGAGATCCGTTCATTACCGTAGACTGAGACAAGCCTTATCGACAAAATCAAGAAAGTATTTCTGCGTTGATTTATTATTTATTTTATTTGACACTTTATATACAATAAATATACATACAAGGGCGGGCATATTGCCTTAAGGCAATTTCTTCCTACCTACCCAAACCGTTCAGTTTGAGAAAATTATAAATACATGGACATATTCAATCTTACAATTTTATACAAAAATTAAAAGCAAAGATAAACAAAAATTAATACATTTATATTTCAAAATAACGCCATACTATGAAGAGAGGAGAGGGGATGGGAAGGAAAGAAGAAGGATAAAAGAACAATTTAAATATTTAGATACTGACATTTAGATCTTGACTTAAATGTAAATAAAGAAGGGGCGTCTCTAACATTAGTGGGTAGATTATTCCACAATTGAGGGGCTACTACTGTGAAAGAGGAGGCAAGAAAATTAGAGCGATGACTGGGTATTAAAAGGGTTCTCTCGTTACTAGAACGAAGAGATAGTCCGTGTTGTGAAAGAGGTTGAATGAGCTCTCTCAGATAAACAGGCGAAGTGGGATTATTTGAAATATTGTGAAGAAGTGATAGAATGTGAATGTTTCTTCTATGCCTGATAATGAGCCAGTGTAGTTGCGTGCGATACTCGGTTATGTGGTCAAATTTGCGAAGATTAGAGATATAACGAATACAAATATTCTGCAATCGTTCTAACTTATCAAGCAATTCAGAGTTAGCATCTGGATAACATACATCCGCGTAGTCAAGGAGTGGAAGAAGTAAGCTATGGACTAACGTTTGCTTAACATCAATTGGCAAGAAATTCTGTAATCTTTTAAGCGAGTGAAAACTGCTATAAAGTTTACGACTAACTTTGTTAACCTGATCGTGCCACCCTAAATGCTTATGAATGATAATACCTAAGTTTTTGTCTGAAGCCATGAATGGAGTTTCTGTACCATCTATTTTGAAAAGAGGAATTTTGAATACATTTGTTTAATACCAACAAGTACAATTTGGGTTTTTGTCGGATTTATAAAAAGTCCATGTTTTTTGTCTATGAAGAGATATGCTCGAGTGCATATGACATTACTCTATTTGTTTCAATAATGTCGACGGGTTCGAAATGAATATACATACAATTGCAAATTATCGGCATATAAATGGTACGAACAGGGGAGGCTTGATTTGGCCGTGTAGAGCGAATGGACGTCTAAAAATCGGGTGAATAGATTCCAGGGGCGAACCGTGTATAGAAGCAATTATGCCCAGCTTACCATTATATTTGACTCACCATAATAATGTTTTATTGTAACTTTATTTACAGAAAAATAAATAAATAATTGAAATTTATTTTAAATCATTTCAACCGTATGTATTTTTATCCTAATATAAATATAAATTTTAATAAAGCGCGCCCAGCGCCTGCGGTGAGCCAAGAAACTAGCCGATTATTCCAGCTCATTTTTTCATACAAATAAGTATACTATATTTTGAACGTATTAACCCCAGTGCGGGTTTTTTCTCCTAGATTAAACTTGCAGATTACACAAATTATTTGAAGATTCTTGGAAAACAGTAGTTCACACATTGTTTCTTAATGACTATTTTTCTTTGACATGAGACCATAATTAAATTAAATTCACAATGAATCACAAAGACAAAGTCCATAAATATAATAAATCTGATATATACCGATTAATTTGTAATGATTGCGATTCAATCTACATTGAAAAATCTAAAAGAAACTTTAATATTAGAGTAAAAGAACACTTAAGGTGCCTAATTTTTTTTTTCCGAATTCCGAAAAATAATCATAATTTCAATACACTGGATAAAAATTTCTTCATGTTGAATATAAAATATTAAAATTAGACAACTTGGAAATTTTAGAAATTTAAAAGTAATTCGTTGTAAGAATAAAATAATAAATGCCCAAATAAACAATATTTCCTTGGTACACTTCTGTCTTGTTTCGAACGTATCCATATCACATTACCATCCTTTCAAGAGTAAAAGACTTGATTGATTAATTTCATTGGCAGCATACTGATGAAATAAAATAGGGAAGAATTCATTATTTAAATATACATCGAGTATGAATGTTGTTAAGCTTTAAAACCGGTTGGTGGAAAAAAAAATTGTGGCTAAAAACAAAGTTTTTTTATTATTTTTTTAAATATATATCCTTTTAATAAAACATCCGCTAAGAAAATGCCTCGCTTGTGAATTCTCATGGCATGATACTCGTTTTGTTAGCAATAATATAATCAGAAAGCACTGAACCGACGCATGAGAGTTGAAGAAGCTGATTCGCGTGCGGAAAATGACAGTTTTATGGGAAACTATAAAAGATAATATTTTTAATGGTTTGTTACATTATACTTTCTGATGGCTTAGAAATAAAACACCCTATCTAATTTTTAGACTTTAAAAAAAATTATAAATCTTCATCATCATACAATTGTCCGCACCCAATGGTGCATAGGGCACTGCATTGGTATACAAATGCAGCGTATTTTGATCATCTGTTACAGGAAGGTAAGGTGATTAATCCTTCGTTTCAGGGGTCAGTCCAGGATCAATGAAATGTTGCAATGTAATACAACCTTTTAAAAAAACATTTAACTTCCACCCTGCCAGGAATCGAACCCAGGACCTGAAGAGGTATGCAAACGCGCCAACCACTACACAAGAAGGCGGACTTATCTCCATTCGGTTTCGTATTCAGGGTTTTTATCCGAGAACAAGTCGAAAACTCTCGTCGAGGGTTCGGGTTCTATTTCACGCACAGACGTCGGCTTCCGTGGTGTAGTGGTTAGACGCCTGACTCACGAATGGGAGGTTCGGGCTCGATTCCCGGTGAGATCATAAACAATAAATGTGTTTTTCCTAAGCCTGGGTGATCTGTGCTGTAATTAACCACTGTAATTGGGCCTCCTTACCTGTCGTGGTGCAAATTTTTAAAATATATTTTTTATTGTAAATGCTTTACTGTATTCTTCCTCCGCATGGACGCAGGTCAGCAGCCTCTTCTGGGTATGTTAAATCATACAGTGCTATTACGTACCTACCAACACTACACAATATTAATTTATGTATTATTTAGATAACCGGCTTTGTGGCACAGTGGATAGTAAATTAACTATGCTCGAAGTGCTTGCTTCGATTCCTAATGAATGTTAATTAACTATTAATTATTTTTAATTTAAGCAAGATTGCCAAATATTTATTTCTAAGAAGGATTTTTAAAGTTCAAAAACACTAAAAGTATGCAAAATATTAGGTGTTATCATAGTTTGCGCCTGTTTTTTTTTCGAGTTTAAAAATAACAAACAAAAGTTAAACGAATTCGTCAAGGTTTTACGTGATTTGAAGAAAAATTCCTGTTCTTCAAGATGTTGTGCTTCCTTTTACATTATTTTTACAGCCATTTTTAGATAGTTTTGTCTAAGGGAAGAGACCATTGCAGGAGACTAAAGCGAGATATTTTTATTTTTTTATATTATTATTTGGGATATCAACAGTAATACATGAAAAAAAAAACAAATTAAATATACAGAGAATAAAACCAATAACAGAAATACATTAAAAACTCGTACAATACATACTGGTGTGTTTGTGTGAGGGTAAGTTTGTGAGAGGGTAGGTGAGTGGGTGTTATAATGAAATGAGGGTGGACATGTCTGTAAATATCATTGCACAACTGTCAAAAATATAAAAAAATTATAAAATATTAAGAATTAGAGAAAAGCGCATTTTTTTTATATTGCATAGATGGATATAAATACTATTTAGCATGTTCACCAGATGCGCTTTAGAATATATTGATGTTTATGTAATAATATTTATTTTGGCTTTTATTTAATTATGTACCAACCACTTTGCACTTTTTATAGTGTTGTATCCCAACTCAACTCAGGGCCCTTGGCCTCATAGGGTTTGGGATACCTTATTATTGTATTTTTAAGAAATATATATGTATTTGTATGAATGAATAAATATATAAAAATACAAATTCTTAAAGAATATTTATTCCGAGATAATATAAAAAGCGGTTATTCGCAAAAGTTGGGAGAGTATCATAAAAAATGACAGTTTTGTTTTTCTTCTATTTCCGACACGCGCAAGCCATAGGTGTGTGATATGTAGCATTACTTGAAACAATAAGCAGTTCAAATAATATGTCCCGATGTCTGAGTGTTTTCAATCCCGAATTACACGAAATTTAATGATTGCTACATATAAAAAATAAAGAATTCTTTACACTGCTCCAGGTATCATTTTTGAGTTAGCGAAGCTTAGCGTAGTATACCGAGCCGTCAATATGCATGAATATCCAGCCAGATATTGCGAACGTTCTAAATTTAATATTCAAACTCGGCATCCGCCTGGCGCCTCCTTTAGATGATAAATACACCATCGTTTTACACACACCAATAAATTTCAAACGTAATAATAAATTCAGTCCGCTCTTTAATGTATGCGCGAGTATCCAGGTGTACTGTCACTCCGACTCCGCCCACAGCGCCACTTCCCCTCGCGATTTCCCCGACCCTGCACCGGGATGGGTCACTTTGACCCCGCCTTCTTCGGTTAAGCCAATCGCGAGAGAGGCGGGCGGAGGGAAAACTAGTTTGGAGCGTAACAGAGGAGCGTATCGATTTACGAGTCGTAAAAATAAATGCTCAGGTATTTTTATTGTGATTTTATTTTTTACAATACAGTACAGAGTGTTTGAATTTGAATTTGTAGGTAATAAAATGGAGATATGGATGGAATTTGATATGTTAAAATGCATTTTTTATCGGTTTTTCGACATGAAAAAAAAAGATTTAATCAATAAGTATTGATTTTATTAGCGCAGCGGTTAAGTGGGTAAGGTCATTTAATTTAATTGAATTGATTCAAAAAGGTCATGGGTTCAAATTACTAGTTGTTTTATTGTGGTAACATTGACCGTGGAGCCCCATTCAATTACAAAAATGGAAGCATATTATTATGGTTTAAAATGAGTATGCTTGTTAATTAAGTAAGCCAATAAACATATCATTATTCGTAACGGTTTACTGGTTAGGATGTTTTTAAATAAAGCACGTGGTGACGTATTTGTATCTTAGGCTTTTCTATGTACAATTATCTTTCAAAATCAAAATATTTACATTACTATTACAACCGTCACGCTATTTCACCGCAAAGCTAGGCTGAGACGATGAACTGTCACACATGTCTATCCTGATAAATTTTATTTATTTATTATACGGCACAAATGCCTTTTACAATATAAAATATAACAATATAATGAGTTATCTAAAACATTTAAGTTTGTAAGTGAAAATTCTTGATGGAAGTTCATTGTAATTTATTATATAAATAAAACAGGAGTGATACTTTAATCCACAAATTTGGAATATCCAGTGACCGGTTTCATCGCTTTCGCGACATCTTCGAGACTGGTATCTTTATTAAAAAGTTAAATGTATTTAAAAAAATATCTTCTATCCAACCAACAAGCAGACTGATCAATAGAAGAGTTGGTCGAAAATTTCTATTAAAAAAACGGAAATATGTATAAAAAATATTCAAAAAATATTAAAAAAACGGAAATATGAAAAAAATATACACAAAAAAAATCTCGTTCATTTAAAATGACAGCTGTTTTTTATTTGGCAGATAAGTCTTGCACACATTAATTTTATAAATAAGTTCATTACGTTATACATATTAAAGGATTAGGAATGTGGAATTAGATAACGAGTTTGGAAGGAGAGAGAAAGAGGAACCGAGGAAAGAAAAAGAATAAAAAAACATATTTAAAAAAACAGTAAACTACAGGGAGTTAAGGATTATTTATTTATTGACGGACTTATGCAGTCCATTCCAACAATGGTAAATACAATGTCTTATAATAAATACAGGTACAAATCAAATAACAAACAATTAAATAAAATTAAAGCCAGGACAAAAAAATTAAAATTACTCCGTCAAGACAAGATGCGGTCTATCTTAGTGAATTTTGAAATCTATAAAGACTTACACCAAAAAAGTCCAGATCTTGTCTCGAGTTTACAATACGACACAATCGGGACATTGGTGCATGCAAGCCATAGTTTGTGCTGTGTTGATCGAGGAACAGCACATTATTATTTCGCAACTGGCGGATCGGAACATTGAATGCCACTTGTTCCAGTAACGATGGTACATCAATTAAGCCATTCAGTAAATTAAACATAAATATGGAGTCAATGTTATTTCTACATTTTTGTAGACTTGAGATTTTGAACATTAAGTCCATTTCTCCGTAAGTGTAGTCTCCCCTCTCGAGGCCAATCATCCATGCTACTTTTCTTAGCAAACGATGTTGCACCGATTCGATATGATTTATCCGGCTTGCATAGAAGGGAGACCAGATCTCGGAGACCTATTCTAAAAGAGGACGAACAAGTCAGCAATATAGTGTTTTAACTGTGAACATATTTGTAAATAGAAGTCCTGCTTACAAAACCTAAGAGTTTTAGGATTAGTAATGTTTTAGGCGTTTCTTGAAGGTGGCTAGAGAAGGAGCATTTTTTATATGAATAAGTAGCTCATCCTAAAGGCTAGCACCTTGGACGGAAAAGGGATTGCTGAAAAATGATGTGCTATCTCGAGGAATGGAAAGTATACCAAACCTTATCAATGAAACCTGTCTTAGATTTGCACTTTCGCTTGATTTCATCATTCGTAACCCTGTCATGCATTGATTTCCCTCACATTAGTCTCAAAATTTGTAATTTGGACCGCATTCAATGTATCGCTTCCACAGGTGTTGGAACTTAAACTACTTTGTGCACTGCCAGTCTTTTTTGAATAGCATAAGCGATGGTTTTATTAATATACCGACGAGATAACTATTATTTTGTAAAATTGGTTTTACAAATCGGAATGAAATATCCAAGGCACTGTAACGCCGGCGAATTTTTATAGTTAAACAATTATTTCCACTTTCTCTCGATTCTGCGGAACAAATTATTCATTACACTATCATCAATCCTGACCGCCAGTGGCTCGATAAAAAAATCATTACTTTTTCTTGGAATCGAACCTTGGCTTCTGATAGTTCACTCGCATTACGCCAGTCACCCAGTAGGCACCTAATAGGCGCTCCTTTCAAAAAGCTGGCCTATGCCAGTTGATATGTATTACTAGGAAATACAGGATGGACACAAAATAAATAAACGTGTTGTTTTTCTCTACTCATTGGTCATAATATAATGGACATGCGACTAAAAAAGCATGCTTATAACTAAATTAAGACGAGCATGCTCTCTGACTGTATACACTTGCTTTTTTTATAATTTTGTTTTTATTTTATTTTGTTTATTAAAATTTTTACAAAAAATAACAACATGTAGATTGCGCCAAACTAATACAAATAAAAGTTTATCGGCGCATTTCTAATACGAATAAAAATAACAGGAAACTATCATAAAAAACAAATTAACACAAAAATAAAACAATAAGTACTAAAAATATAAAAAGTAATACTGTGAATTTATGAAAAAGGACACATAAAGTTCACATATTTTTAAACATAAAAGTTTTGATTTTCGAGTAATCATTCGCTCTAAGTAGCGTATCATTACATGTTATTTTTATTTTTTCTATTGAGTTTTTAAGTTATAATCGAAAACGTCGGCAAGATTTTTCATTTCCATTTTTTCTAAATAAATCATAATTACTTCTTCCACATTTTTATATTCATTTCATAGATGGGGTCTTGTGCTATTTTCAATTCTCTCAGCGATTTAATATCCGCTCTTGTCAGCGCTTTGTCATTAGTTATTTGAATATTTTGATAATCAACTATTTTCACACATGAAATTGATGATTGAATTTCGGCTCCGTCCTAACGACGATAGTAGGTCAGATGACAGTGAGCATGGATTTCCGGATGAGTCCTACAGTACTATTGTATTTGGTCAATGTTTGCCTATTAACTACGTGCGTTTGTTTACGAGTCACCGTGTATTCTAGGCTCGTTAGAGAACACGGTAGCAGTTGTATAAGACTTTCTGCCCCGTCATTACAGGGCGAAACGCGTGAGAAGAGCGGCTGTTAATTAACTTGTTATTATATTAAAACGATTCGCAGTAAAAAGGCGTGAATCAAAATTATACCAGTCCAAGGTTTATTTTTGAAACAGATGTTTCGCCAATTATCCAAAAACTGATAAATCGTCAAATTTTCCATCATCATCATAAGCTCGACAGCCCTGGGTGGGTCTTGGCGGAATCCGGGAGTCTCTTTCACTCTTGCCGGTCTGCTGCCCTTCCTCTCCAGTTCTGCATGACGCAGTCCATCGATCGCATCAGTGGTGTAGTTCTAAATAAAAACGTAGGGCACCGCCACCACTACGGTGAAGTGGTGGGGAAGTGGGGGACGACGACACATTTTTAGACTTTTGCCAGTTATCGGCAATAAATACGCTTGTTGTTATTTTGAATTGTTCGAAGAGACTTATGTAGATATTTTTTTGAAACGTAATGTTTGTTGGTGGCCAGAGCCGGAGCGCCGCTCCGCTCAGATAAAAAGTGCCGGAGCACCGCTCCGGTGCGCTCCGGCCCGATGGGGGTTTCGTCATCCATAAGTATTTTTCTAAGATGATAGCAGGCAAGCCAACGTTCGGGCAGGACAACGTCTGTCGGGTCCGCTATATAGTGCATAAAATTCCCTACCTTAAGATATAAAGTTCACTGAGGTTTGTGTATTTTAGGCTACTTAAATCAGCCAATGACAGGTCATCAGCCCTGTAAATGCCTAGACTTCCATATTCCCTTCTGAAAATTTTTTCCCTCTCTGTTGAAATAAATTTGAATATGAACAACTCCCTAGGGAGGAAATCCAGCCAGTCTGCAAGCATTTGGACATAATCAAACATTGTTAAAATTTCTTCTATTATTCAATGCAAATAAGAAATATGTATATTTTTAAAGAAGATATAACAAAAATGAGAGTCAAACATATTTATTAGATTAGAGTTACAATACAAAAAATAGCAATCCAAAAAATTATCATAAAAAATAAACAAGATATAATAAATTTTATATATTGTAGGTATGTAAGATTATAGCAAATGGAGACAGATTAAAGCAGGTTGAAGAATTTGTATATTTGGGAAGTATGTTTACAAGACACGGAAATGTAGATAAGTACATTGAGAGAAGGGTTAGTGCCGGAAACATAGTTAATGGTGCCTTAAAATCGATAGTGGCAAATAAGAACTTATCGAAAGAAGCAAAATTGGCAGTACATAACGGAGTTCTGGTACCAACCGTTATGTATGGTAGTGAAGCGTGGTGTTGAAAAAAGAAGCATGAAAGTAGACTGAATTTTGTCGAAATGCGATCTCTCAGGCGAATGTGTAGTAAGATTATGTATGGTAGGTGTACAAATGTCGAAATTAGAGCAGAGTGCAAGGCTGAGATAAGCATTATCGACCAAATTAAGATAGGGCTCTTACGATAATTTGGTCGTGTGGAGCGAATGAGTGATGAAAGATTGGCTAAAAGATGGTATAGTGCAATTTAGTGTGCCTGGATGTAGAAGCCGAGGAAGGCCGAGAAAGATACTTCCATAATATGGGATATGATACAAACTGAAACTATGCACGATGGAATGTTCTTTTGGTGGTTTTATGTACACCATTAAATCGTCCTTGAGGGATATTTATATGAAAACGGCGCTACATACATCCATAGTAATAACAATTTTTTTTTGCATAAAATGCCCCGCGGGCCGCGGGTTGGCCACCCTTGAACTAGACCATCAACAAAGGTCAATCCTGTTTTTTTATACATTTTCGAGAAGCTTCGCCATACTTATAATTAAATGCTCTTACTTAAACAGCGTGCAAGAACACATGGGTTAAATCCTATTCCCCGACGCACTAAACTTGCTGATGGTTAATAATGATTTTCTGTCAATGAAGAATGATTTACGAATTAAAATTCACTGCCCAAGACATCAAAGATCGATGAAAGTCACTTGATTATTAATTCAGTAGCCAAACGTAGCCGCTATTCATTTACAAGCAGCTAATTATCGGACCTGCAACCTGTGCATCGCTTGCCCGAGCGCGACCGACAGGGCAACAACTAATTGGCAAGCCAGGGGGCGAGGTGCCCACACATGGACAACTGAAAAAATGCTGATTCCTGAATTTGACCGAATTTGAGTTGTAACCATGCCACAAGAATTCATCCAAAAGTCAAATATTTTTCAAAATAAGATAAACAATACAGTGGGCTTATGATGTATGAAGTTTTTTTTTTTTAGACTCCAAACTGAAAGAGGTCTAAAAAGTTGCATTTTGGATCGCATTGAACGTAAACATTATTTAAATAAATATTCCATACTTATTTGGCCCTCAACCGAGGTTTGAAGTTTACAACTGTCTGAATATTTTGTTAATTATCTATATTGATACAATAATTTGTTTTTTAGTAAAGATATAACTTAATCTAACGTTTCTTTAGCTTTTTCTTTGGCTTGCAAAAAAGTAAAAAGTATCTAATACATACAGTAGTAGCCGTTTGATTGTGGAATAATCTACCCACTAATGTTAGAGACGCCCCTTCTTTATTTACATTTAAGTCAAGATTGAAATGTCACTATCTAAATATTTAAATTGTTCCTTTATCCTTCTTCTTTCCTTCCCATCTCCCTCTCCTCTCTTCATAGTATGGTGTTATTTTTATATATATATGTAATAATTTTTGTTTATCTTTGCTTTTAATTTTTGTATAAAATTGTAAGATTCAATATGTCCATGTATTTATAATTTTCTCAAACTGAACGGTTTGGGTAGGTAGGAAGAAATTGCCTTAAGGCAATATGCCCGCCCTTATATGTATATTTATTGTATATGCATATAAAGTGTCAAATAAATCAAATAAAATAATACAAAAAAAAGTGAAAATTAAATTGCAATTACTATGGCGACTGCTTTTATTTTATTTTTTTATTATTTATTTATTAATCATGTAACAAAAAGTATTTTACAAGTATAAAGTTGAATTACATTCCCAGGAGTTACAATAACTCAATTCGGGACATAAATAATATTAAAATTTTGAAAATAACACATATTGAGAACAACAAAGAAACAAAGCAAGTTTAGCCCCTTTATAACTAAATATACAACAACAATAAATACGGCTTAAAACCTTTTCTTACACATGCAGAGTAAAAATATATTAAAAAAAACGATTTTTCTTGACATTTGGCTTGCCAACCGCCACGGCTAAATGCAATAAAGTGCATGATAAATAATAAATAAATAAATAGATGAATAAAAATGGCAGTTTTGGAATATTTTCCATATTACCTAATACCAGTGAAATTCAAATATGTGATTGCGCAGCAGGATTATACGTCGCGAAACGTAAATATTTTGACATTTTATATTAGGTGTTCACGGATGTTTCATTGTGATCGCGAATACGATAAAAAACCATGGTGAGAAGTTGTTATCACGTCGATATTTATTTATTTTTTATTTTTTTATTTATTATTTTACATATTTATTACAGCAATATACAAGTTATTATTTATACAACAAATTAATTCAGTAGTAAAAGTAAACATACATATTTTTTATTTTTGCTGTTGGTTCATCTAAACTGCCTAACTAGGGATAGCTTCCCCGTTCTAAGGCAGTAAATTATGTATTTTTTAATGATATTTAAAAGTATTTACAGTTTGATCATAATGTGTGCTTTTTCAGTCTTAAAGGTAAACAATGAATATCAAGAGAAAACATAAATAATACCAAAATCTCTATATCCTAAGTCCCAAGTCATTACTAGTAAAACAAGCAACCAGTTTACGTCCTTCTACATCGGACAACAAATTCTCTGACTCCCTCCGACCAATTTGCGATTGAACCGGCGAGTGATTATTCCAAATTTAAATATTCGAGAATCACTCATCTTTTATTTTTATGTTTTAAAAAAAGGGGTATATTTGTGCCTTGGTTCTTTACTGGTGCACGCACCCTTTAAGATAGTTAACATCTAATCATCATAATTCCGAATCTGCTGACTCATCATTAAAACCAGTAGTCGGGACGACGGATAATCGGTCGTTTAGTGCCACCGTTTTATTCCCGAGACAGCGTATTAAGCGGATAGTTTTCAAAACACAAAAAAAACGAATTATTTGGTCAATATTTAGCATCGCAAGAAGTACACTGTCGTATGTGAAAATTTGGTTTAAATTTATTGCAACAGAGAGGGCAAGCATTTTTGAGAAGGGAGTATGGGAGTCTGGGCATTTACATGGCTTATGACATTAGCTGTTTTTTTTGTTTTTTTTACAATAAACATAAATGATAAAACATTATTTAACATCTTATTTTTTCTTTCTTATGTTACACAAAAATATTATAACTGTCCATTATTTATTATAGGAGCAAAAATTCATTAATATTTTCTTGTATAGCCACGAACAGGCCACGCTTTTGTGGGTTTTTTTCGTTTACTATTTATACTATTAATATGTATTTCATTGTTATGTAATTTTGCTTTATTTTTTACGTGTGGAATGATGCGAAGTAGCTTTTTAAAGGTACGGTTTTTTCTTTTTTTTTGACATTATACTTAGTAATGTAAAGAAAACTATAATTGACCTATAATTAAACGTAGTTATGCAGAAAGCAGCCAGCCATAGAAATGTGAAGCTGAGATAATAGCACCTTTGTGAAAAGAGTGAATAAACAAATCTCCACAACAGTTGGAATGTTTTTGATTTTGACAAATGATAAACAAGGAATATATATGTTTTTTCTTTTCTTTACAAACAAGAATTTAACTATGTATTTGACCAGTTTTAATGATTTTTAAATTCCTTAAGATTTTTAAGTGATGTGGGTGTTTTCTGCAAATTGAGAAATACCGTTTTTGTGATTGATACCATTTTCAGAAGGTGATTAAAACCACTTTTTGTATAAAAGCGGTCTGGCTGTTTTTAGCAGAACATAGAATTGACTTTACTGCGCCCGATAACATCAATATGTCATTTTTTCTAAATTGTAGACTGGCTACTTTCTGCATAACTACGTTCAATTTTGGTTTATTTGTAAATATTTTTTTTTTGTTATAATGGCTGTTGTTTTCGTTTCATAAATAAAATGAAGTTATTTATTTATTTAAATCTTAAAGTAGGGCACACATATCATACATATTGTTATGTGTGTTCTAATAATAATATTGCAAATATATTTAATTTATAAATTGTTTATAACATAATATGTCTTGACCGTTATTTTAAATTTTGATATGTTTTTTTCTTCATAAATATTTTTTTCCATTTCGTAATACTTTTTAATTGCTTTAAATAAAATTGAATTTTGTGACTTTGCCTTTTTCCTAAATGGAAGTCTAATTTTGTTCTTTTCTCTAGTATTGTGATCGTGTTCATGCTGGTTCCGATCAATTTTTTTCCAAAATTCTGTTTTTTTATTAGAGTTTATAATTTTATGAACAAATATCATTGTATTGTAAAATATTCTTTGTTTATATGTTAATAATTTCATTTCATTTACCCTCGTGTATCTGTTTTTTTTTCAAAATGATTCTAAAGGCTTTATTTTGTAATACAGTTAGTTTATCTATGTTTTCTTTGTTTGATAAAAATAAAATGCTACTACAGTAGTTAACGTGTGGTTCAATAATTGCTTTGTAAATAGTTTTGCAAGAGTCCTTATCAATAAATCTTCTGATCCTTCCCAAAATTAATATTTTTTTTGCAATCTTATTTATTACCATCTTAGCGTTTTGGTGAAATGTAAGTTTTGAATCCAACAACTTGAATTACCAAATTGTTTTTTTTTTACTTCAGTTCCGAGACTCACCTCTTAAAAGTCCTCACATTATCACCTATCAAATATAATCTGAGATTATTCTAAAATATCTTGTAGAATTAAAAACACAATATAACTAATAAATCTATTACGTCGAATATGGTAATTTACCGAATGAGAAATATTTGAACATTAAAAATACCAAATTAAGCCTTAAAAATACCTTAAATTTAAACCCTGATGAATCTTTGTAATAAATTTTACCTAAATAATGATTCACGGAAAAGGCCTATCGCTTTAATTCTTACGAAACAATTTTTTCGTTGAATAATAAGGAAGTTGGGTGTGTTTTTTTATTTGTTAATAGACCATTAAACCAAGACATGAAAAAAAAATATTAACGTATCGTATTATGAGCGCAATGATATTTCAAAATTTAGTTATTCTGAAATTACGTCGCGTGTAACGTTCCAAATTCTCTTCCGTTTTTCTCTACATTTATTACGGGTTCACGATAGACGCACCGCAACCTCCCCAGCCCACTATATCATCAATTGCCACTGAATGCAAAAGATACTTGTTGGGCGGGCCGATATTTTTTTTCTCCGAATTTTGAAATGAAAGGGGTCTAAAAAGTTGCCTTTTGGATTACTTGGAATAGAAAAAATATTTAAAAAAATATTCGATACTATTTTGGCCCTCAACCAGAGCTTGGAGTTTGCGAAAAAGTCGATTTTTTGCGCTAAACCGGCTGTCATTTTGTATTTCAGAAAGAAAATCAGTTCAATAAAATTTCGCAATGTGTATTAAACGTTATCAAATAAGCTTAGAAGGGCGTGAGTTGCACTTTGTTTTGTAATAAATGGGTAGCATTGTTTTAACGAGCCATTGTTTTCGTCAATATTAGCCAGACGCTCAATGGAATCAGTTCCGCGGAGTGTTAACTTTTTGCATTTCGGTAGTTTTAAAACGTGTTTGAATTTGCAATGTGATTGAGTTATATCTTTACAAACAAAAAAATCATTTTATCAATATAGATAATAAACAAAATGTTCAGACAGTGATCAACTTCGAACCTCGGTTGAGCGCCAAAAGTAGAATGGAATAATTTTATAAATAATTTTTACGTTTGATGTGATCCAAAATGCAACTTTTTAGACCCCTATCACTTTGATGTCTGAAAAAAAACTTTGTACGTCATCGGCTTACTCTAATACACAGTTCTGAGAGTGCTTATGTCCAATATGTTTCTAAGTGAGCCGAATACATGGCACAGCTTTCTTACTCTGGAGACCAGCGATTGGACCTGAACTATCCAGCGTAGGTTTCTGTCAATAATTATATTAATATTTCCAGATAAGTGACCAAAATATATATTTCATAATTATGCATGTGGCACCATTTATTTAAAGATTTTTAACTGTATTTATTTATTTTAGTAAATAAATAAAAGACAAGTGACACTTTAATCCACAAATTTGAAACATCCGGTGACCGATTTCATTGCTTTCGCGACATCTTCGAGACTGGTATCGTTATCAAGGAGTTCAATGTATTTTTATTTAAAAAAGGGAGAGAAACAAAATTCAAAATTAGATGAAAGTAAATAAAATAAAGTTATTTTTATCTTAAGGATCATTATCAATTTTTTTTTGGGTTAACTAATGAGTTGATATAATGCTATTTTAATGAGTTTAAGTATTTTCTTTTTCGTGCCCCCTCCTTCGTCAGTGTGATTTTTGTCAATTTTGATATATTTACACAAAGGGTAAAAAGTCATTAGTAAAAATATAATACAATGGGTATAGTAATGGAGAATGCACGTGTACTATCTGTAAAACAAATTTAATTTACTTTCATCTAATTTTGAATTTTGTATCCTTACCTCTGTTTTGTATAAATACATTAAACTCCTTAATAAAGATACCAGTCTCGATCCACATTTCCTCAACTCTTCTGTCTGTTGAACATGAGCAGAATGGTGAATGTTACACAGTGTGTAAAGGGGCTACGTAAACCAGCCAATGACAGATCATAAGCCCTGTAAATGCCTAGACCTTTATATTCCCTTCTTAAAAACGTTTTCCCTCTCTGTTGAAATAAATTTTAAAGTATTTTTTTCTTGAAAGGATGGTAATGTGAAGTAAAAGAAGAAGAAGAAAATGAAGTTTTGTGAAGCAAGCGTTGCCTAGTAGGTAATTTGGTTCAGCCGGATGAATCTCACCTACACGATAAAGGTTTCAGCTCTTTTACTTCACAAAAGTCAACAGATGGAAGAGTTGAGGAAATGTGGATGTTCAAACATGGGCAGAATGGTGAATGTTACACAGTGTGTAAAGTGGCCACTTAAACCAGCCAATGACAGGTCATAAGCCCTGTAAATGCCTAGGCTTCCATATTCCCTTCTCAAAAATGTTTTCCCTCTCTGTTGAAATAAGTTTAGATAAATATCAATTTTGATTTGAACAATCACTAAGATAGACCAGCTCTTGTCTTGAGGTAGTAATTATTATTCATGTTTTTGTCCTAGATTTAATTTTCTTAAGTTCTATTTTATTTTAATTGTACCTTTTTATATTATAAAAACACGTATTTACCGGACAAAATAATTTCCTAATTAAATAAAAAATTGCAGATATTTTGAAGAAAATCTAAGATTTGTGTGAACTTTGAAAATATACTTTACTAATGTGAAATTGATAGCTTCAGGTTTGGTTCATAGCACTTTAGGTTTGTATGTATAAAAATTTGATGAAGATTTTTTATTCTTTGTTACCTGATCTACGTCTTCTAAGCTACCAAAAACGTTTCTCCAGGTAGCGATTTGCGTTAACCCACGGCTTTCTGTTTTAAATCCTTTTTTCTAAGAACCAGCGTCTTATCTTATTCTGATCCCGTATCTCAAAGGAAACTAAAATCACATTTTAAAATATTACAAACAAATTATTGTGTTCTTTAGGAGATAAAAGCTTGTTGAAATCTTGTGTAAGAATACATATTCCAACAGTATTAACTTCGTAGGAAGTTGTTTAACATTTATTCTGCTTTTTATCTTCTTAGGGTGTACCCCAAGGCATCAATTTTGGTACCCAATATATATGTTTTTTTAATCATTCCTCAAGGTTTTTTAAGTAGAAATATGATTTCCTTGCAAACGTATTACGTTTTAAAATAAAATAAGGAGGTGCAAGTCTAAAAGAAAATGTCATAAAGCTCAGATGAATTAATCATATGGAGAAAAAAATATTTTTTGGTAAAACCGGTTGGGTGTTCTAGTAAAGAGAATTTTATTTATTTGATTTATATAGCGCTGTTTTTTCAACTTTATACGTTTAATTACATTCTTACTAAGCTGCAAAATTAAAATGACAGTGGGCTGGACACAATATCAAACTTATAAACTTCAATCTGTTTTCAAGGCGTATTACGGAAGTAAAAACATATTCTCACATCTCAAAACATCTGCGAGATTTGCACTGGTTAAAAAGCCCAGAGAGAATAAAATACAAGCTTTGCTGGACAGTATTCAAATCCCTTTATGAAATGGCTCTAAAATACCTATGGGGCCTTTGTACTAGGGAAAATACGTGTCGAAGAAAATCTACTCTTAGGTCAGCATTTGATTCAGGAAGAAGAAAACTTGTCGAAATCCGGCGCTCCCCAAACGCTAGATTTGGAGATCGTGCTTTTGCCACTGCCGGCCCCTCTGCCTGGAACCAATTGCCTTCAAACTTACAAATCTTCGACAGTCCCAGTCAGTTCAGATCCCAACTAAAATCCCCCTTCTTTAGACTATCATACCCTCAATTTTAAAGCTGGAAATATGATTTATCACTTTAGTTTAGTTAGAATGTAAGTTTAGGTATACAATTGTAAAGCGCCCTTGAGGTTATTTTTTTACCAAAATGGCGCTATATAAATCAACCAAATATTATAAATAATATTATAAGACTCCCAGAATAATAAAGTGGGGACTACAGACAAACAAAAGAAGTGTTGAAGTAGGCCGAAATAAAGGTGAATAAAACATAGATGATGAAAGCGGTTGATTAGAAAGAAGGGAGACGTTTGGACGAGGCCTTTATATATATATTTCTATAATTTATAAGGCACTATTTTCATTAAAATCACCTCAAGGGCGCTGTACAATAAATAAATATACCAGCACATCTTGCAGCTACAGCGCGCATGAACGGTTGGGATTCTAGTTCATCATTTCCAATTATGATATATAAGAGCTAGATTACAGCACGTCTTGCAGCTACAGAGCTCATGGACAGTAAAAAATCAAGCCCCTTTTAACATTTTTTAAATTTATGTTATTTTACAATGAAGTTTAGAGTTTAAGTGATATTTTTAAAAACGAAATAAAAAAAAATGGAAGTTAGATTACAAGTCTTACAGCTACTAAGCGCATAGACGGTTGGAATTCTAGACCCCATTTACTAAATTCAGATTTTTGATTGTCGATAACATTTACCTATTGAAGCTAGATTACCAATAGTCTTGCAGCTACAAAGTGCATGGACGAATGAAATTCTAGCAACTCAAAATTATCAATTAATTTACAAAAATAAACATTGAGCATAAAAATAAATTAATGCTAAAAAGTAAACAATAAAAAACTCAACAGATAAAGCACTTCAACACTATGAATAACTATTATATCTAATTAATAATGAAAAAAATATGCTTCTTAAAAACACTTACGGTTTATTTGACTTTTTTTATTTTTTATTATTAAAATTTCTTATTCTGTTAAAAATACAATGAAAAAAAAGTTAGACGTGTGTACCTGTTAACTAAGATTTATTCCTAAGAGATTATTTATGGCTCGTTATATATAGGAGCTAGATTACAGCACGTCTTGCAGCTACAGAGCGCATGAACAGTGCATTGAAATAAAATATCCGGTATTTTTCTCACTAGGCCAGCAGTTGAGAGAATAAGTCAGAAGAAGAATAAAATTTTTAAGGCACCGTTTATTTGGATATTAAAAAAATATAAAATTAAAATGTTTATTGTCGATTTTTACTGGCCTGGTCCTTCTGTGCTTTTGCATACTATTTTTACCGTATTTTGGTTTAGATCTACGAGATATTTTTAAACACTACTATGGATTTTTGTTTGTGTGACCAAGATCTATTGCCGTCAAACTTGACGTGATAAAATCCACTATTTTTTTTCGCATAAGGTTTTTTACTTTCCATAAAAAAAAATAATAAAAAGTACCATCGGAACTTTGCACAAATAAATAAATCTTTTGTAAGAATCTCCTTCAGCAAAAACACAATGCTTTTCATGTGCAAATGTTTCTAATGCTAAACTCGTCAATCTGATGTCAGATCTAGAGATCTTTTTTCGCTTAGTGGTAAACCATGTCGAGTAGAGATGTTCTCAGATTCGGATCTTGGTAAGAAAACCCTTAAAAGAACAGTGGTATTATCATCATCATCATCGAACCCGATTTGTATCAAATGGTGCATTGAACACTACACTTAGAGGCGGACGTTGTTCCGCTCGATTTCCTTATTAAGAATTGTTACATTGTCACAGCCGTCGAGTTGAAAACACTCGTCAGGGATTCTGGTTCTATTTCACACACAGCCCTGTATTCTTCATTCTTGCAGACATGGAACAGAGCACACGTAAGAATATGTTAATATGTGCACTGTTTCAACGTTAATTTTTTAATACATCATCCTTCCTTTTCCACACCTAACGGTGCATAGAGCACTGGATTTGTACATCAATCGCAGCATATCTCAATTAATTTTGTCACATGAAGGTAAGGTGATCAGTCTTTCGCTTCAGGTACCAGACAGGAACTATGAAATATTCTCGAGTGAAAACACCCTTTTAAATAAATATTTCATAACCATGTCGGGAATCGAACTCGAGACCTCTTGCATGGAAAGCAAACGAGGCCGACAAATGGAATATTTTAGGTATATTGTAATATTTTTATCATAAAACAAAACATAAAATAAAAATTGATGAAATATCTACACTATACTATGAAGAGAGGAGGGGTGTAGAGGGAAGAGAAAGCAAATCCATCTTCACCCCGCACTGTTTTAGTGGTGAAGATATTTACGAAAAGCCGGTAAATCTATCCCAAAGAATTGGGAAATAAAACGATTTTTGAAACATGTTTCAAGAAATAAAGGTCCATGAAATATTTTTTTTTTCAATTTGTAATTTTAAATTTCCGTAAAAACGGGCATTTTTTCGGCCATGCCTCTAATACGTCACGATTCACGTTTATTCGTTCCTAGCCATATTTTTTTTTTGAATATCACAAATCTCGACGTCACAACAACCAAGGCCAAACACGTCGCGTTTTTCTACGAACGTATTTTTATTGAATTTCTTTTTTACATTTTTGTATGAAAACATTTTTTTACAATATCCATATTGATTTTGAAACTATAATTAATTATTCTTAATCGATTTCATATATTTTAATCGGTATTCGTAGTACGTGATATTTTTCTATTTCAAGTTGTTGGACGAATTGACTTACCCACATTTTCCATGCGCTATGTATAATCTTTTATGGAAATATTTTTTTTTTTCAGAAATATTAAATAGATTCAAGATTTGCATGTTCAGGGAGGGTTTTAATATAGCAATATGTGTAAATGGCGCTTTATAAATCATCATTTGTATTTTTATATAAGTATTTTTGTTTATTTCTTTAAATATAAATTATTCATTTGTGGATTTATTGCCAAATTCCAACTGATAAGTATTATTGTAGTATTATTTTTCTTTTTCATTATTACCTAGCTAAATACTAGCCACTTTATGTTTATGTTAAATTATTCTTAATGTTACTTTGTTATATTTATTTTTAGGTCATAAGATTTTCTCACTTAAATTGTTATCTTGGATATTTTAAGTTTCTTTTTTACTAAAAAAAAAAAAAGTACTTTAACTTTTTTGTTTAGTTTTAATTATTCAGTTGAATTATATAGTTAAATTTAATATAAAACAGGTGTTCATTAAACCCTGTCACATCCGAAACCATGATGATCAGTATGAGCAAGAATACATATTGGCACATTAAAATATTTTTTTAGAACGAATAAATGTCAAAAAATAAAATATCAAAATAGGCAAACAGTTGTTTACTTCTGCAGGGGAGAAACGTGGAGGTGGGGGGGGGGTCTGATACTGCGCCGCGCTTTTTTCATTTGTTTTTTTGAATATTTTACTTTGTGAAAAAAAATTGTTGTAAATAATTTTTTTTATATGCTAATACATACATATGTATTCTTGCCCATACTGATCATCGTGGTTTCGGATGTGTAGGGGTTTTAAGAACACCTGTAGATATGGCAATCAGTATGAGGACAAGGCTGATATATTTGGTTCTGGACTTGATAGTTATAAAACGAGTCTGATTTCTTTTTTTCTCTCTCAATATTATTCTTAAACTTTTCTTTATATTTAAAAATGTTTTTCCTTTTTTTGTTTTTTCATATTTATGTATTTATTTCCTTAATATTTTTGGTTGCTTATGTGTATTTACCCACTTGTTACTATTGTTATAGTTATGCAATTTTATAATTTTTTGTTTTGATTTTATTTATGTTTTTTTTTTTTCATATTTACTCGTATGTTCAATATTTGTTAAAGGCAATTTATGCCGTTTATGTAAAATAAATAAATAAATATTACACAATGAATTGTTCACTGCTGTGATAATTTCTGTAAAACTTTTTACTGTAAAAGGTTACTTGAACCGTTAACATAAAAATAAATAAATAAACAACCAAATCGAAATGGTTATAAAACTTTTTTATGCATCATAATACAATTTATTTTTCTCTACAAGTCAGTGTTGACTTTACAAGTTCAACGAACTGAAGGTTGGGATTAAGTTATAATTAATTAGATGATTATGTGCTTCAGGGTTACAGAGGGACAAGTCATGTTCCGAAGCAGTTTTCAAATGTGTTCAAGTAATTTTTATTTTTTGAATCGGCGTTTACTTTACAGCTTGAGAATGAATTATTATGTAATTAAAAAATATTAAACCTGCCAGTTTTTTAAATTTTTTATTTATTTATTTAACTTTTTATCCATGATTTTATTTGTACATTGGCGGGCTTATTGCCAAATGGCAATTTCTTCCAACCAACCAATTAAATAACAGTTTTATTTTTATAGTTCAAGTTACAGAACATATTCAATAGAAAAGGGAGATTAAAACGCTAAAAATATATAAAAATAGATATAAGCGTATTTGTTTATAAATGACCTTTTATCGAAATTATTACTCAATGGGAAAAGGAAAAAAGAGGAAAAAGGAAGAGAGATTAAGGAAGAGAAAGGAGATGTTTCTTCAGACGTGATTTAAACAGATATAATGCAGTAACATCTTTGATGATGGATGGGAGACGATTTCACAGTCGAGCCGCATGGACACTATATGAGTAAGAGAAGAAAGAGGAATTGTGGATGGGTATTAAGAGAGTGCATTGAGAATTAGAACGAAGAGGTAAACCGTGAACTGATAAGCGTTGAAATTTTTACGCAGGTATATAGGAGCGTTAGGACTATGAAGTACATTGAACAGAATTACCATTTCATAACATCATTTATTACATATGATTTTTTTTATTGATCAATGTAATTACATAATTGATACATGTTTTTTTTTACTATGCAATCTACCTTTTACAATTTGTTGATGTTAAAGCTGTTTCTTTCCACAAAAGAGACTAGCTTTTGTTCTTGGAGATTGACTTACATTATTTTATTTATTTAGGAATTTAAAGTTTTACAATTTTGAATATAGGTACACGAGAAAAAAAAAATAGAAATAAAAGAAAAAAACATAAAATAGTCATTTATAAAAGCGGCCTGGCTGTTTTTAGCAGATCATAGAATTGATCTTAATGCACCCGATAACATAAATATTATTTTTTTTCAAAATTGTGGACTGAATGTTTTGTGCATAATACTCTCAAATATAAATTATGAAATCTTCGTTGTAAATGTTCATGAATCTATAATTTAAAGTTTTGAGTTGAATCCAGTCCTTGTCTACAAAAATTTGGACAAACTCAAAATACTCAAATTTCCAAAATGAGTTTTTTGTTACTCCTGGGAGTACAAAAGAAATAATTTTTGTATGATTTTTTAAATATATATTGTTGATAAATCCACCTGGTCCATGAAGAAGTATAGAAATTAAAAAAAAATAAATTCTCAGGCGTTGCCTAGTGTGTAGGTGAAATAATTCAATTAGATGAATCTCACCCGCATAAATAAATACAGGTTTCAGCTCTTTAACTTCACTAACAGCAACAAATGAAAGAATTGAAGGGATATAGACGTTTAAATATGGGCAGAATGGTGAATGTTACACAGTGTGTAAAGTGGCCACTTAAACCAGCCAATGACAGGTCACAAGCGCTGTTGATGCCTAGACTTCTATATTACCTTCTCTTAAATGTTCATCATCTCTGTTGCAATATATTAAAATCAACAGCTCCCCAGGGAGATGAATCCAGTCCTTGTCTAAATAAATTAGACAAACTCGAAATATTGTTGATTGACATTTTTATTTGTGAAATAGTTTATAAATAAATATGGAATAAATAAATAAAACAAAAAATAAAAATATATAATAAATAAAGAAGAAAGTTTTAAATTATAGTTTTCTGTTACGTCTTCAAAGAAGGGGTTATACAGTTTAAGAGCAAGGACATTCGAATGCTTCTTTCCTAGTGTTGTCCAATGGTAGGTCATAAGCTGTGCAAATGCCTAAACTTCCATATTCCCTTCTTAAAAATGTTTCTCCTCTCAGTTGCAACAGATTTAGATACAACCTCTTTTAAGGCAGACATTTTTATGCGAAATAAATAATATGACCACCTATTAGTTTATTTATTTTACAGTCATACAATAATTAATTATACTATTTATTATTGAAGAATTATGAAAAGTAAATTTTCCGATTTTTCTCAAATAAAATTTATGCGGGTCAAACTCAAATAAAATTGTAAAATGCACGGCACGGGTTTTTCCAGTAAGGAATACATTGTTTATTAAAATATATAATGCATTATTGTGAAGTATTAAATAAATATAGAAAAATATAAATAAAATCACCATACCTCCTGTATCAAATGATCAAGATAAACTGCAGGTGGTTTACCAAATCAATGCCCTATGCACCGTTGGGTATGGATTAGAGTTTGATGAAAGTGTAGTTAACTTCATTAATTTCTGTGATTTTAAATTTCTCAAGCTCATTTTGATATCAATGCTTTTTCTGAGAAACTAAATACAATTTCTACGGTATCTTTTACTTCTGCTTGTCAAAAAAAATAATTGAATATAATTATGGCGTGTTGATTGGATTTAATTAAAAAACTGTATTTGAATCTTAATAATTAAATACACAATAAATAATAAGCCCGAAATTAATCATTGTTTCAAACCCACGCATATTAAACTCAACTTTGCATTAATTATGCGCATTAGTAAAAGTATTTGGTAACTGTAATTATTTATTTGCAAGGTATTCTAGTTTTTAAAATAATATATATCAAAACTATCATTCGTATTGTGTTTTCGTTCCTGAAAAGCCAAGACTTCTCTGCGGTTTTCGTTTTTTCGTTTATATTTCGTCCTAACTTAACACAGGACTTTTAGTCCCACGCAGTTGGAACTGAACTGGGCGTTGACTGCGCCCTGTGGTATCTTTATAGACCACGTTCTTTTGTAGTTCGTATCTCGAAGGTAGGGACGGTGTTATTGTACTTCAGAACGCTGCTCTCGTCTTTCTGTGCGATACTGTTAGAGTTGATCATTGATACCTTTAATTGCCATTACTATATCTATCATGTTTCATTTTACCTCTCTTGACAAATCCTTATGACTCATTACTGCATGAACATTGTAGAAATTCTTATTTTCCTTTCTGCATCGTACCTTCATTTAATTTATTTATTCAGATATTTAGAACATTACAGACAAAAGACCCAATTATTCTAAATACAATAATAGATCACAAATTACAGCAGATAGTTTTGTTAATAAAATAATAAAACAAAATGTAAAAATAATCATTAAAAGTTAGAAAGTGCTTTCCTAAGGGAAGGCCCACTGTCGTGAAATATGTCAACATCCGAGACGATGCAAGATTGCTCTACCAACCGGCATAACCATTGGCATGTTGATTCTGCATCGTAATAGGTTGAACAATCGATGCTGTCTTTGTCGAAGATAGTTATCAGGTACAAACAGACCTACATCCATCAGATTTTTTGATTTATGTATGCGACCACCAATCACCTGGAAAAAGTGAACACCCAAATGAACGTCCCTCCTCCTCCATAATGACTGATAGCCTAGCATCCCCAGTAAAAAGTCGGTTGGGAAGAACCAAGGATAATATCCTCACTCTTTTAGGTACAGATAGCGCATTCTCTGTAAACCAAAAAAGGGGCAATGCGTCAACAGATGAGAGACATCTTGGAGAGAAACATCATCACATGGGCAGGTGTTGATCACAGATATCTTGAATCTGTGCAAGTAGCTTATAAATCCGCCATGTCCTGTCAGGATTTGTAAGTTCGTATCCTGAACGCTGCAGTTTCCTGTGTGTGTATGGACTAAAAATTTGTTATACACTGCCAGTTTAGCTTCGATTAATATGGAGGCATAAAAATAAAATATTTAAGATAATTTACACAGCGCATTTTTATAATTAACCATATCAGTGTTGTTTTATGTAGAATCAGCTCATAAGTGCATAACTTCTAAAGTAACA
Source organism: Micrasema longulum (assembly GCF_059751315.1). NCBI lineage: Eukaryota > Metazoa > Arthropoda > Insecta > Trichoptera > Brachycentridae > Micrasema > Micrasema longulum. Next base: position 128,354 of record NW_028279656.1, read on the forward strand.
TAACACTCACGTAAAAAAAGTTTTTCACTGTCCATCTTTGTACCTGCATTCATGGAAGTTCATTGTAGTCCATTCATATTCTGTACAAATTAGTTTTTCCAAGAATCCATTACGTACAGAACATAGTATAATATTACCTGTTTTTTTATAAATCTCCGACGACTAACGAGATTTTTTGAGAAAGTGAATTTAAAAAAGGAAATAATTATAATTACTTATTTATATATATTTCCGTGTTCAGGCGAGTGGGGGATACAGTTCTTTTTGTAAAATAGAACCACAACCCAAGACGAACATTTATGACGCGATGGGTGCTCCTAGGTAAAAGCATAGATTTAAGAAGAGTCCAGAAGGAGCGTAGAATCATCGGACTGTATCCAAAAATTCTCCCACTATGCCCCACTTTCGCCGCGCGCATTCGTGATGTCGCCGCGAAATGTTGCACGATGGGAAAAAATATAATCATAATACAAATGTAAGGTAAAAAAAAAGCAATCTGTTAATTTCTCTAGAATTTTATTGAGCACTCGGAAATATTGATTGACTAATGGGTCATTTAATAAGAGTAATTGAATTAATGAAATTTTAACTTTAAATGTAAAATAAAATTTATTTTACATAAAACGGATCATGTTAAATAATATCTGATGTTTTAAAGATAATATCGGTCAAATGTCCACGATAGAGTCTTTTAATCCGAGATCCAATTTTCATTAGTTCTCTCATTAGATGAGCAAAGTAGGGTAAAAAAATACCACCCAGGCAACACTAACTAAATGTTCATTTTGTTTCTTCGACAATCTGACAGATGGAAAAATAATTCATTTTTTAAGTAATGCATTTGTTACATACATATTTATTTGCTAATTACACATGAAATGTGATTGCATCTTGTTTCTTTAAGACTCTAGCAGTATTTCTTCACAAGGGGACACAACACGGCATAATTGAATTTAAATCAGGAGTTACGTGCTGAGCGACGTCTACAAAGAAACTAATGGGTCAAAACGTAAAAGTACTCATTTATGAGTAGTTGAGTCGCCTTCTGTTTGATGCTCGTATGCGGTTTCTGGACTATTCTTAATTCCATGGGTAAGAGTCATGAAAAAGGAAATCAAGTTGAGGTCAGTGAGGTACAATGAGGAAGTTGAGCCCTACGGAGAAATGAATATAAAAAATGTTATTTAATTTATATAAAATCAGATAAAATTATATAAATATATATATTATATAATTATATAATAAATATTGTTTAAAATTAGAGCATTAAATTGTACGGCAAAGTTTCTTGAAAGTGTACAAAAAAATATTTTTTGTTACTAAAATGGAACCGTGTACTTTGAATAATGTCACTAGTTCATATGAATCAACCAATGATAAGAGATTTGTAAAATATTTCTGGTTTACGGTAAGTCAACGGACTAATCGGCTGACGTGACTGAGAGAAATCATCGCCCTGATAATTAATAGATATATTTTTTTTAACTTCCTATAATAGTCAATTGACAAATAAAAAACATTTTAGAAAATTACTTTATTTCCTGATTGAATAGAGATGATGCTTCATAGAACGATCGTTTGTAGTTATATTTGTCTGACAAATGAGCGTCAATATTGCCGTGCAAAACGCGTGAATTCAAAGCTGTAGGTTGCGCTTTTTTTTCTGCTTCACATTTACTAACCACAAGTTAAGTTCCGGAACTAAAGTTGAATGGAACACAAGACGGGTGCTTGGTGCTGCATCCAGTGTGTACATCGATGATGGAGATCGATTCACCTCCTGGTGTAGTGGTTGGTGCATTCGCCAATCATGCTTGAGGTCCCAGATTCGATTCATAACATGGTAAAAGTGAACATTTATTTCACAGGTGATTTACTGCAATATTTAACTGTCCCTGGACTGGTATCTGAAACGTAAAACTGATGAAAACCCCAACATAGAACCTAAAAAAAAAAAAAAGTCTAAGAGATTGCATTATTTTTTATTTTGTGTCCAGGTAGATGAAAAATACTTTTTTTTGTGTTTTTTATTCGTTTTAGTGACATTTTTTTTATATAGAAATAACCTTAACACGTGGTTAGCCAATAATTATTATTATCTTCTCCTATTCCTTCCTGGTAGTAAATTTAAAAACAATGCTTTTATATTTTAAGAAAGGTCTTTTACTTAAGGTATCCACTTGAATATGACCATTCATTGTGTAGACATTGTCATTAAAATTTCCAACAAACTTTTCTTTTATTTTGTCCTAATCTTTTTTACCTACTATTTCGTCTCTTGTTTTAACTTCTCTAACCTTAGATCTTTCATTCATATAACTTTTCATAAATCTCAGTATCCACGCGAATGAGAAATACTTTGTAAATTTGTGAAATATGAAATATGCATATATTCGTATATATGTAAATGTGTTCATATATATGTTATTGTACACAAGTGTATGCTGATATTTTTTTCTAACAAATTTTGAAATGGAGGCAGCCTAAAAAGTTGCCTTTTAGATTACTCGGAATGAAAAAAATATTAAAAAAAATATTTGATACTACTTTTCGCCCTCAACCATACCTCGAAGTTTTCGAAAAAGTCATTTTTTTGCGCTAACCCGGCTGTCATTTCGTATTTCAGAAGAAAATCAGTCCAATCAAATTTTATAATGTGCATTAAACCTTATTAAATAAGCATCTAAAGGCGTGAGTTGCACTTTGTTTTGTAATAAATGGGTAGTATTGTTTTAATGAGCCATTGTTTTCTTCAATATTAGCAAAGCGCTCAACGGAATCAGTTCCGCGGAGTGTAAACTTTTTGCATTTCGGTAGTTTTAAAACGTGTTCAAATTTGTAATGTGATTAAGTTGTATCTTTACTAACAAAAAAAATATATAAATATAGATAATTAACAAAATATTCACACAGTTATAAACTTCAAACCTCGGCTGAGGGCCAAAACGTTTGTAATTTATTTTTTTTAAATAATTTTTCCGTTCACTGTGATCCAAAATGCAACTTTTTAGACCCCTTTCACTTTGATGTCTAAAAAAATAAAAAACTTCATACATCTTCGGCGGACTCTAATAATAATATATATTTATATGAGTTCTTAAATATCTAAGGCCCGTATGTCCATCCAAATTTTTTCGACATTTGTTCTACAAAGTGTAGTGAAAAAAATGATATAATTTCACAACTATTTTAATTAAAACATGTCCTCATTATTACAATGAAAACACTGTCAAAAAACGTTTTAATTCAGAAGCTAGTAGATCCACCTGGACATTGTGGTAGATTGTTGTGGACATACTGTAGCTCAATCACAAATATCTGTCGACGTGCTAAAAAAATGCTAAGCATTTGAGCGATCACAAAGAACAATAATGAACATGCTTAAATTATCGCGGTCATAATTCAACGTGTGTGTAATCTCTAAATCAACGCTCGTGTCGTTTTTTTTGTTTTCCTCGTAAATAAACACAGTTCCTCGGCGAAAAATTGTCGTTTAAAAATAATACAGTATATTGCATTTATTTATTTATTCTTTTACATTATTTGTATTCTTTTTTTTTATACAGAATAATGTTTACTGGGATGTCCCGTGCCGAGGGAAACATTTTACAAAATGTGAAACATGCCTTAGATTAGCTATTAAACAAAGTTAACATAGTAATAACAATAAAAAAAAACAAAGAATAAATCACTATTTGAACTTCAGATAAATAACACGTATGACAGAATACGTGCATCTGGCTTTTTGTTTAAATTTTTCGATAAAATTTTAATTTTATAACAGTTTTTAATTTTGAAGAACAAAAGTTTTTTTTAAAGAAATAATGTGAATATACAAGTTTTACACTTAACCGAAAACGGCAAAACATCGTTTTTGACCGTTTTTTGATTTATGAGTTTTACAAGTTGAGATGACGTTACCTCATTTTTAAAGTTAGATCAATCTTTTTTTCTTTCTCATCAGCATGGCGCTGCTGACAAACGGCGGCGTGCCCCCCGGCGGAGGCGCCCCCGCGCACCCCTCCGCCCTCCAACACTACTTCTCCTCGCAGGTGGCCGGCTACCTGAAGGGCCATCACCACCACCATCACCATCATCAGCCGTCGCAAGGGTACGCGCAGCCGCATCATCATCACCACGGGCTGGGCGGCCTGGGACCCTTCGGGCTGGCGCATCATGGACTGGAGGCTGTTGGGTTCCCGCAAGGTAAGGATTTTGGCCCCCTGTTATTTTTGTTTTTTTATTATGATTTTAACTCAGGATATGCGTTATAGGATACAAAATATTTCATTTAAGATACACGAGATTTGCCCTTTCCTGGTAGTGAAAGTCACAGAGAAAAGAACTTTTTTTATTTATTTGTAAAAAGATTCATATTATTAAAAAAATAACGTATCCCATACTCTATGAAGCCAAGAGCGCTCATAGAGTTTGCATACATACCTCACTTCTTATACATTCATACTTCTTATCATGCAAGCACGCCGATTTTTCCGACTGTTTATTAAGTGCTTTGGCGGACTTATTGCTAGAAGCAATATCTTCCAGCCAATCAAAAAACAGACTGGTCGAAAGAAGATTTGAGTTGAGAAGACTGTTGACATGCCCATCTTTGAGTATTTGTTGGATTCGGTCGAACCATATCTTTCTCGGTCTTCCTCGTACTCTGCATCCATCAACATTCGTGACGTAAATCCTTAAATCCGTTATTTCATTGTCCATTCACTCTACGTGTTCAAACCAACAGAGCACTAATTTCTCGATTTTGTCGATAATTCGAGTCTCAGTCTTACATAATGCACGGATCTCGACATTTGCGCACCTGTAATCGATCGTTTTACCTCACATTCGCACGAGAGATTGAATTTCGAGATATGTATATATGAAGTGTTATAATATATCATATCAGAAACATTAGAGTTTATTCGTAAAAATTACTTTCGGAATAAAAGAATAATGATGTTCAAATCTACAAATTTGAAATAACCACTGACCGGTTTCGTCGCCTTCGTGACATCTTCAAGACTAGTATTTTTAGTATCGAGTTAAATGTGTTTATGCAAAAAGAGTTACAGTTAAGAATTAAACATTGTATAATATTTCAATGTAAAACAGTTAAAACAATATCCTAATAAAATGAAACGCGTCACATAATAATATACTCTTTAAAATCAGTATACAAATGTAGAATTTAATCCTGTGAAATATAATTTAGGATTTTTTACCAATACATCTCTGATAATATCTCAAATGATGCACGAATAGGCCCTCAAATTGCTATCACAGCCATAATAGCAATAATAGAATGATCACACCCCTATATTTGTAAGGGGTGACTATTGAGTAAGGTAATTCGTTATGCTACGCCCTCTAGAACGATCAACACACCCCTAAATTAGCACCAATACTGAAATGTCAAAGTTGGAACAAACTTTTGTCGAATTGACATAATACGCATGTAGAGAAAATATGGGATTTTATTTATTTATTAATTTAAGAAGGTTATATACACAAAACTGAAATAATCTTCCTTTACGTAAATAAATTTCGCTAAACGAAAATCGGCAAAAAATATTTATTTACTAATTAAATAAACTTTCCGATGAACTAAATAACGAAAAGTCGAATAGTAAATCTAAAAGTGTAACAATAAAAAAATATTTATTTAATATTTTTAATAGTAATAGTTATTAATATTATTTCTAAAAGTAACGTATAATACTGCCTGTAAGTAGTATATAAATGTTTTTAATATTATGTTTTCGTAATATTTTGGATCGTATTAACTTTTGTCTTTCTTGCTTAACGTAACACTTTATTTACTGTGTTTGCTTCACAGAATTTATTTTATAAGCTTATATCTTTGCATTTTTTGTTTATATGCTTACTGTTTTTTCTTGCAAACCTTTGTTATAATTGTTTTTTTTTACTTTGTAAATCTTTTTATTATATCCTTTCTAACTAATTTCACATATTTTTTCTGTATATTATGTGTTTATTATTTAGTATGTTAGCATGTATTTTATTTTTGTTTTTTGTAAATGCTTTTTAGTCGTTAATGAACAAAATGAATAAAATAAATAAATATTATGTCGCTGCTTTAGGATAAAAACGACTCAACCAAAAAAATCAGCTTTTTGGGAAATTGCAAAAGAATTGTGACACCTTCGTATTCTTTCGTCAATTGTTTCGTATTTTTCAAAGCAAGCGTCAAATTTTGAAGTCAACACTAAACCGAAGGTTTTCAGCTATGAATTTATAAAAAAAAAGTGCAACAAAAATAAATTATTATAAGTTTAAACGGGACATTTATTTAATGAGTCATTATTAGATTTAAAAAAACCAACAAAAGCGATTTGGTAAATAAGAAAATGACATATTTTTTATTAGTTCAGATCAGGTCACCCAACACATGTTTTTAATTATTCACGAAATGACGTAAACGTAAATAAGTCACTTAGATTATCGGCAAGTCGGAACGAAACCATCACAATGCTAAATTGTTCGTTTTAAAAAAATAAAGCAAACATGCCATTTGTGTCGGAATAAAATCGACACAACCGGCTTTCGGTGACCATATGTTTGTCTGCGTTGCGTCCTTCACACAGCAATGTAAACACAACACTTATTGTGTCGCTTTCGTACTGACGCGGAATCTAAATTCTCGAGTAGTAAATAGACCGATGTAACAGTTTTGTCCTATTCGCACTCAAATGTTGCGTTTTTTTAAACGCAAAAAGATGAATAATGTTCATTTAAGTCGTTTTATGATCTTAACTCATTGTAAGCTTTTTTAGTTTGAGTTAGGTCTTCACAAAATTGTGTTCTTTTTATGTGCCGTCCCAAACGAGTTTGTTTTTATGACCCCAGTGAGTATAATATATTATTCATGTATTATATTACATCTAATTAATAATTTTTAAAAATCTGCTTCTCAAAAACACTTACGGTTTATTTGAAGTTTTTAAAAAAAAAATTTTTAATTTCTTATTCAGTATAAAATACAATGAAAAATAAGTTAGACCTGTTAACTAAGATTTATTCCTAAGAGATTATTGGTGGCTCAGTTCCGGGTAGGGAAAACTCTCACTTCTGTTCAATGTACTTCATAGTCCTAACGCTCCTATATACCTGCGTGAAAAATTTCAACGCTTATCAGTTCATGGTTTACCTCTTCGTTCTCATTCTCAAGGCACTCTCTTAATACCCATACACAATTCCTCTTTCTTCTCTAACTCATATAGTGTCCATGCGGCTCGACTGTGGAATCATCTCCCATCCACCATCAAAGATGTTACTACATTATCTCTGTTTAAATCACGTCTGAAGAAACATCTCCTTTCTCTTCCTTAATCTCTCCCCCTTTCCTTTTTCCTCTTTCCTCTTTTTTCCTTTTCCCATTGAGTAATAGTTTTGATTTAAGGTAATTTATAAACAAATACGTTTATTTCTATTTTTACATATTTTTAACTTTTTAATCTTTTTTTGTTCTGTAACTTGAATTATAAAAATAAAACTTTTATTTTATTGGTTGGTTGGAAGAAATCGCCATTTGGCAATAAGCCCGCCAATGTACAAATAACATTATGTACAAAAAGTTAAATAAATAAATAAAAAAACTGGAAATGACTTATTTTGAGTAACAAATGTAGTATATATGAATATATTTATTTTAAATATGGACACACTGATTACTAATTTTAAGATAAGAGGGCTGGTATTCCGAACGCGTTAATAGAGCGCTATAATGCGTATTTAGTACGTAAAAACGCGCCATACCGCGCTATAATTTCGTTTGGAATACCAGCCCAGGTGTTATACAAATTATCACAACGTTTTAATTAGTAGTAAAGCTGAGAGATTGTGAAGTAAATTTATTTCCATATGAAAATATTTGTCTTTTATGAGAAAATCAAAAGTTTTTTAAGAGTTACACCATGGTAGAATTGAAAAGAGATGTTTTTTTATATAATGAATAGTATAACTTATAACATATTTTTTTTAGTTATCTCTCTATAGAACTGAGCCATCGTTAAATGAAAACTGACAATTTTGTTATTTCGTTAGTATATTTTTTTATTTATTTGTATTTATTGTTGGGCACAGTGCTTTGTTGTTATATTACAATTATATTATTACAAAAAAAAACATAAACCTAACACAGCACCTTAAAACCAGTTCGACGACGAACGCAGACAAAAAGCAGTAAACGAAAAATAGGCGCAGCAGCAAAGGCCTGCCTATAACAAATAATAATATTTTTTTATTTTTTTTTAAATAAATATTTGCCTTCTTATGATTTACCCAAATATTTAATTTTGAGGGCCATTTTCAACGAGTTGTAAATAACTCACTATTAGAAAATGGAATCAAGTTGGGGTAGAGTGGGATTCGAACCACAGACACTAGCCACAGGACCACAACCCGATCGATTGTCTTTCCCGGTATCGAACCTAGGACTGCACACACGGCAGCCGAACGCGATACCCACGGCAGCCGTATGCAGTCTAAAAAAGTACTTAAAAAAAACTAACAACTCAACCGTAACTTTTTCAAAGCACCCTTTCATTCGTGTCCTTTTTATATTTATTTTCTCTATTGTTCGTAATTTGAAAATTCATGCGCCCCTGTCGGCCGGCAGACAAACTACTGTTCCCGGAGGGTCCTGTGTAGTGTACCTACACACCTACATATACGCGTTATATATACGTGCCTGTACGTTTATACCTTTTGGAAGCTAAGCGGCTTAAGTTCCCCCCGCCTCGTCCCCCCCCCCCCCCCCCCGACGAATGCAGCTGCCTTGTGGAGGGCCAGGGGATTTGAAAATATGATTTGAGTTTAGAATTTTAGTTCGGAGGCTGGCGAAGCCGAAAAAAACGGGAAAAAGCTTTTTTTTTAATTTATCGGTGATTTTATCGTGGCGCATTATTTAATTCCCTGATTTTATCGTAAATACAAAAAAAAACAAAAACAGTAATATTTCAATTATACGAGTTGATGAGTGCCAGACGTTATTTAATTAATTTATTTATTATCATATTATATTACATGCACAAAATTATAATTTATACATAGTTTCTTTGACTGCCTAACTAGGGTTATTTACCCCATTCTCAGACAGTCAAAAAATATAAAAAACAGTAATCAATATATAAACACAGTTGTAAATATCGAGGGCAAGTGAAAATCAAAGTAAAAAATGGAATAAAACATGAATAAAAATGAAGTAAAAAAACTCATATAACTTACTCAAATATGTCCAGTAGCTCAAGGACATAACAATTCTCACCATGGTTGTTTTTCGTATTCGCAATCACAATGGAACATCAGTGAGCACCTAATATTAAATGTCAAAGCACGTTTCCTCAACTCTTTTATCTGTTGACTTTTGTGAAGTAAAAGAGCTGAAACCTTTATTATGTGTGTGAAATTCACCCAGCTGAACCAATTCACTCCTATTTATTTAAAATAAAACACTTTGTAAATTTACCACAGAAGAGTTTGATACATTAAAACACGACTAGTTTCGGGTAATCAGTATTTCCCATCCTCAGGTGTATATATAAATTGAAACTGCTGAAACAATAAATAACACAATTCACTCCTCCCCATGAAAATAATTTTCCTACTTTTATAATTCTTCTTTTACCGTTAGTTAATTCAAAATTGTTTTTAGTGTCCAAATATTTTCAGACAGGCTGAATCTACTGGGAGGAGTTATTTAGATCTAAATTTGTTGCCAAGGGAAACATTTTTGAGAAAGGAATATGGAAGTCTAGGCATTTGCAGAAGTGGTGACTCAAACCAGCCATTGACAGGTCACAAGCCCATTAAATGCCTAGAGTTTAATATTCCCTTCTCAAAAATCTTATTCAAAATGCAATAAATCAACACATCAAACGCCCATAACGGACTGATTGAACAATTTCTTCTTTTGTTTTTGTCTCATACAAACACCGGCCACAGAACGGCGTCTCTGTCTTTTTTGTTAATTGTTGTATTTCCGTGCTCTTTCGAATACAGCAAAACAGATTTATTGTCATGTTTGTTTCACTTTCATTCATATATTTATTGTTCGCATGGAAAGGTTTAATATTGTTTGTATAATTCAGCAAATTTACACAATTTTTACTTTACAATTTAGATGTGAAAACGTTCATTTGAAGATTACAAAAAACACGATTTTATCATTCAATAATTAAGAGAGATAAGTCTTGTATTCTACGTAGACTCGTGTTACACCGCAGCCACACAAGAGAAATTAATATGGTCCATTCCACGTATCCATAAAATCTATCTGCCTTTAATTTAGGTTGAATTTAAGCTGTATATTTACTCTCATTTCTCAAACTTTCGTAATTGAATAACAATGTTAAAACATAATTCAATTCAATCGCGAAATATATCCATTGAATGTAATCATTATTTGTTGTTATAATTAATTCATTACATGTAAACAAACACTTAAACTAAATCACGATTTTCAAACCGCAGTCGCAACCTACGCATGTGTTGAACGCCCACATTCATTTTCCCTTTAAGTCGTGCGCGATGTACATAACCAAATGAATTTTAGTATGAATGGAGGCTATATCACACGCGAAGCTTATATCAAACGAGTCTCAGCGCAAACACGACTGTATCGGAATAATATAAGAGGTCGAAATATATAAATAGTTCGTGGTATTTACTTTTATTTGCGACGTGTGTTATTTAAAAAAAAAATGAATAAAACAATATCTTATTTCTATTTATATATAATGTAGGTGCACTGAATATGTATGTTCAGTTTGCATCAAGGCAAGCGTATTGTTATACCTACCTTGTTTATTATTGACAATACATCGTATGCACTGCATCTTTTGGTTACCTATCGTGTTATATAGGACTAGTTGCACATTATTCATTCACTATGTACCAATTAAATTTTTAATTAAAATGCTTTATTAAGAATAACGTTTTGACACTTACTTTACTTTTTAAAAATACAATCAAAACTTAACATTACTTAAAAAACATATTATATCAAAGGTTTCAAAAGTATGTATAAACTATTTTTTTAAAAATAATATTTTCTTTATAGTCAAACCTTTTACCCAGTTCTCTCCTATATACGTTTCAAATCACTTTTTTTTATTTACGTACCGACACAAAAACATCCTCACTCAATCATTCACACACATTCATATACACATAAATGTATTCAAACGTAGCACACATACAATTTTGTAAACTCTTTTCTTATATATTATGTATAATAAGATTAACAGTGGATTTCTTTAATTGGCTCTAGGGCCAAGAACAATACTAGTATTGTTAATATATTTCTACTTATTGTTTTATGTAAAAAGCTCTTAAAATTCCAAATAAATAAATAATTCAATAAAAATAAAATCTTTGGATTTTCAGGATTTCATGCTCTTGGCTAGAGAGTCATTAAGAATAACATATTATCATGGAGGTGGATAATATTGTAGAGTTCAATGATGGGTCATAAGCCCTGAAAGTTTTGGCATTTACAGGGCTTATGACCCATCATTGACTAAACCAAGTAGCAGCTTTACACCCTGCATTGCATGTACCATTTTCCTACTAATTTCTCAAAAAAAGACAGATGAGAGAACTGAAGAAATTTGACAATTCAAACATAAGAAAATGGTAAATGTTACACAGTTTGTAAAGCGGTTAGTTGAACCAGCCAATGAATGGATGGATTTTCACATTTTCTTCACTAAAATGTTCAGCATCTTTGTTGTAGAAGGTAAATTATTTAATTTTGGGGTGAAAATAAACAAATACAAAAAAGTTGTTTAAATAATTGGTAAAACAGAACAAAACAAAAAAGCCACAGAATTAAGATTGTTTCTAATTGCGAAATAAAACCTGAAAAACTCCGATATACATGTACTTTGAACCAATATTTTATACTTGATGGTTATTTCTATGGAAAAAAAACATAAAAATAAATTTTTAAGTTGAGAAAAATACGCGTTATAGCGATTGGCGGATGCACTTGACATCCCTAGTTTGATTCTCAGCAAAGCTGACAGTTACTGGTATGTGATCATATAGTAGTGTTTCAGACTCAAATATCACAGTTCCAAGGTTTGAATCCTGTTCTTTCTCAAATTGAATTTGATTTTTCTAATAGTGAATTATTTAAAATCCACTAGCGGCTTCACAATTGAAAGAACTTAGATAAATTATAAGAACACAAATATTTATCTATATTTAAATAGTGGGTTTTCACGAAAATATTTTAAAGTCCCTGAACCTTTACCTAAAGCTAATAACTCTGAAAAAGTTGTACTAATACAGTGCCCCATGCACCATTAAATGCAGGTAAAGAAATTTACGGTATCATATGATAGTGGTCGCCTCGTGGTCAAATGGCCAGCTCATTTGCTTACTATGCAAGAGGTCTCGAGTTTGATCCCGTACGTGTTCGACTTAAAATATCAATTTGAAAAGGTGTTTTCTCACTGTATAGTCCCTGGACTGGTATCTGAAGAGTAAAATGTAACAAAGTGGTCAAGATGGGCTTCGGTTGGTATACTTATGAAGTGCTTTATGCTTCATTAGGTCCGGAAAGGGAATAATAAATATCATTTTTTATAAGGGATATAATTGATTCCCTGAGGTATTCCATTGGAATGACTTAAAAAAACGGATAAAATAACCTTGTAGATAATTTAAATTCGATTTAATATAAAATTTTATTTCTGTGCCGGACGGATGAAGAACACAGTTCTGAGTACGAAATAGAACTAGAATCCTGGACGAGTGTTTTCAACTCGATGGCTACTTCCAGGTAAAAATCCTCAATCCGGAAATGGTGTGGGGAAGCTTCCACATCATTGTGTACTGGTTAGCACGTTTGCCTACCATGCTTAAGGTCCCGGGTTTGATTCCCGGAAGGTTGCAGAAGTCTGGATGAGGACCTAGAAGATATCGTAACAGTAATAAGTCATTAGGACTTATCGCACGAGGTAATATCATACATGGTCAAAATAAGAAAGGTGATTGTTGAAATAAATAAAAATAGGACACAAAATGCCGAACGCTCTCAAAGTGGAACGGAAGATCTGCTTATGCCTGGCAATAGTCCGGCTTCTCCTGTATGAGTTTCCACCACCTGATCCTCACACAATAGTAAAAAAATTGGAAGGAACGTACCTTTTGCAGTTAATATAAGCCTTGTACATAATAAGCAAGGCAAACATTTTCAATTCTTTTATTAAAAATCAAAAAAAACGCCTTACCTTCCTGACACAGATGATCAAGATACGCTGCAGTGTCTTGTGCACCACCGGGTGAGAGTAAGGGTTTAATGATAATGGTTTATTTTGTAATAGACAATAACAACTATTACAAAATAATTTTCGTTCTGATTTAGCAAAGTATTTCTATAAAATTGTAAAATTTACCGGAGAAATTTCGCCGAATCTTTTGAGGGCCATGTTCGGTCTATAAAACATTTTAGTTGAGGGTAAATTGAGGTTGCACGTACTCGTATCAACCCCTCCACTGTTTCGCTGGAGATGTGGAGGGGGTGAGGACAAGGCGAGTGGTTTCAGGAGATAAAGGGAAGAAAGGTTATCAGAGGACCCTTGTTATGGCGACGCAGACTTGCAATTTCACGATTTGAAATTTATGAAGGATTTTTAATCTAACATACATTTATCGAGAATTTATTGCAAAAATAATATTTATAACTTTATTAAATTTTATAAGGTCATTCACGGCAATTTTACACGGCAAGTTTGAATAAAGGGCTAGAGATGAATATTTCCAAGACTAAATGTATGGTTATTCGGAAAAAGCCACAAACTTTCCCAAAGACTTCAAAACTTGGAGCGCAGTTTATTGAGCAAGTTCATCAATATAAATATTTAGGATGCTGGCTGAATGATAAATGGGATCACTCGCGAGAGATCAAAGTCATAATAGAGGTGGCGCGAGACTGCTTTTTCAGGATGCGTGACCTTCTTTGCAGTAGAGACTTTAATTTAGACCTCCGATGCGCATTGCTCGATGTTACGTCTTCTCGGTACTTTTTTACGGCGTCGAAACGTGGACACTCACCCAAAACACTTCAAAAAAGATCGAAGCCTTTGAAATGTGGCGCTACAGGAGGATATTAAAAATCTCCTGGGTGGATAGAGTCCGAAACGACGATGTTCTCCGACGGATGGAAAAAGATAAAGAGGTACTGAAGACCATGAAGAAAAGAAAACTTGAGAACTTTGGGCATGTGATAAGAGGCGAAAAATATAAAATTTTATAAGTCATTCTACAGGGAAAGATTGAAGGGAGACGCAGTGCAGGTAGAAGGCGCATCTCTTGGCTTAAAAACTTGCGCGACTGGTTCCATTGCAGCACTCAGTCCTTGTTCAGGGCAGCTGCCAATAAAGTAAGAATCGCAATGATGATTTCCAACCTCCATCGGGGAGAACCATAAGAAGAAGAAGATAAATTTAAAATATGTTCTACTAAATTTTTGGACAGTGTAAATGGGAGGTAGATTTCTTAACGTCCATGCGCTAATTATTAAAATTACATGAATTGAAATGAAATCCCAACCGCCTATGCGCTCTATAGCTGCAAAGCGTGTTGGGATGCTTATTGTTTATTGTATAGCATCCTTCTCTTTATACTCTTATTTTGTTTTTTTTAAATACTACTATATTGTACTATTATTTTGTTGATTTTAATGATACCATTATTTTGTATATTTGATTATGTGTGATTCTTAATTTGTATAATTTATATTTTAAAAATTATTTCTGATTATATTTTTTGCATTGTTTTCTTTGGAATTTTATTATTTATTACATAAACCTTTTTTTCTAGATTGTTATTCTATGTCATTATAATTTGATATAATTAATTTAACAATGTATTTTTATTGTTATTTATTGTGGGTTAATTTTTAATTTATTTGATTTAATAGCATAATTATACATTTTAACGATTTAAAAAAATTTCACTTGTTATGTTTTTACTAAAACTAAAATCCCACCAAGCCACTTTTTGTAGCTTGTTGGTGAAGATTATATTTATACTGACTTAATAATATTATTTACATTTATAAAAACAATGAATAACATATAAAAATTAACAGCCGGAAAGATCAGAATAAACATGTTTATACAAATAATAATATATAAATTTATTTTTTAAATACAAGAAAATATATGAAAAAATAAAATATTTACTCCTAAGCTACTATTCATATATAAACTCTTGATCGAGTAGCCACTCTCTTATTTTGCTCTTGTTACAATGTGAGTTAAATTTAAGTTCTTTTGGTAATAAATTAAAAATTCTAGGTACTAAATGTTTGAGAGTTCTATTTCCATATTTATTACATACTTTTGGTACTAACAAGGCATCATTAGACGTGAAGCGTGTATTATGGTTATGTTTGAGAGGAAACTTGAATGTATTACTATGAAATTGTTCCAAAATGATGCAAAGCCACAGTAGTCCTCGAACAGGCAGAGTTTTGATTGTTTTGTACAGGAGATCATTATTACTTCTTTGTTCGTAAATCTCTGCAGGTACAATTCGCTTAACTATAGAATACTGTAGACCCTGGATCATTTTAATATTAGTTTTAGTCGAATGTCCCCACGACTTTATACCATATCTTATTATTGATTCTACTAAAGAAAAATAAGTAATTTTAAGAGTGATTTTAGGCAAATAAAAGATAACTTATAAACAGTACTCACAAGAGTCCGCAATCGATCACAAGGTTAAATATATGACGATCCCATTTAAAATTATGATCAATAAAAATACCCAAATACTTATACTCCTCCACAAATTCTATGAGTTCACAATTACATGTGTTAGAAATACCATCATGCAAGCAATTTGTGCAATGAGCAATAATATTAGGCTAAACATATTTTTTGGCATGAGGAGATTTTATGTATAAGCATTTAGTCTTTCTTGACACGGGAATTATAGTGGGCCGATGATGTATGAAGTTTTTTATTTTATTAGACATGAAATGAAAGGGGTCTAAAAAGTTGCATTTCGGATCACTTTTAGCCCTCAACCGAGGTTTAAAGTTTATCACTGTCAAAACATTTTGTTAATTATCTATATTGATAAAATTATTATTTTGTTAGTAAAGATATAACTTAAGCACATTACAAATTCGAACACGTTTTAAAACTACCGAAATGCAAAAAGTTTACACTCGCGCATCTGATTCCGTTGAGCGCCCGGCGAATATTGACGAAAACAATGGCTCATTAAAACAATGCTACCTATTTATTTAAAAACGCCCTTACGTGCGACTCATGCCCTTAAATGCTTATTTAATAAGGTTTAATGCACATTATAAAATTTGATTGGACTGATTTTCTTACTTAAATACGAAATGACAGCCGGTTTAGCGCAAAAAATAGACTTTTTCAAAAAATTCAAGCTCTGGTTGAAGGCCAGAAATAGTATCAAATATTTTTTTTGATATTTTCAATAATCTAAAAGGTAACTTTTAAGACCCCTTTCATTTATAAATTCGGAAAAAAAATATCGGCACACCCTAACGGGCAAAGCCTAAGAAGCCTTAATAAGTTCATTAATATTTAAACTAGTGTAATTTTTGAATGAATAAATAAATAAATAAATAGCGCCCTTAAGGTGATTTTCACGAAAATGGCTCTATATAAGTTATCCTAAATAAATAAATAAAAAATAATTATTATTTGAGATTCGAAATAATTAAAACAAATAAAAGGCACGTTTGTTAATCAGTTTTTCCCTTCCTTAAATAATTTGCGCTTTGTCCCTTACAGCATTTTAAATTTCCGTCGACGATAAAACTTTAACCCCTATGTTAATCCAACATGCAACCAAAAAGGCGTAAGTGCACCCCACTTCGTATTGTAACATTGTTCATAAAAGCGCGTCTTTTCATTGGTCGAAATTACGCGTAGCTGTTTTGAAGGATTCCCCTCTCCTTACACAGATGTTTTCAGGGCGGGTGTAAAAATATTATTTCATCAGAATTCATCTATCCGTAACTAATGGTGTGTAAGGCACCTGATATTTTTTCGTAATATGAACGTAAGACGATCAGTCTAACGCTTCAGATAAGACAAAAATAACATTTAAAAAAATTAAAAAGATAACAATCACTAATTTATTTATTCACTGTTTTATCGACCTTTTACAAAATTATTGTAAAGCAACAAAAAAATTCAAACAAAAATTAGATTTAAAAATAAAAAAACAACAAATTTCAACAGGGATGGAGTACCTTGAATAAGGGAATATGGAAGTCTAGGCATTTACAGGGCTTATGACCTGTCAATGGCTGGTTTAAGTGGCCACTTTACACACTGTGTAACATTCACCATTCTGCCCATATTTGAACATCTATATATCCACCTGGTCCATGAAGAAGTATAGAAATTGAAAAAATAACATTTTCAGGCGTTGCCATGTAGGTGAAATAATTCAATTAGATGAATCTCACCCGCATAAATAAACGTTTCAGCTCTTTAACTTCACAAACATCAACCGGTTCCGGAATCCGGGTTCGATTCCCGGTGAGAACACAAAAATTTAATGTGATTTTTCTCAAGCCTGGGTGTTCTGTGATGTAATTCACCACTGTAATTGGGCCTCCTGGCCTATTGTGGTGAAAAAAAAAAAGGAAAAAAAAATAAAATAAATGTTCTTCATCTCTTTTGTAATATGTTAATTTAAACAGGTCAAATTTGGATAGACTCAAAATATTGCCAATGATTAATAATCAAAATAATGTGACCTCACAGGGGTTACCCGTGCTGAGGAAACTTAACAATAGACATTTTCTAAACGTTTTACATTCACCATTTTTCCCATATTTGAACATCTATATTCCTTCAATTCTTCCATCTCTTGATATTTGTGAGGTCAAAGTTTTTTTAAATGGCAAAAAAGTGCGATATCCTGATTTTGAAAATCAGAATACAGCCTTTAAATTAACGAATGACCACCAAAGTATGCTAAAGAAAAAAATATCAATAACAATTTATGAAACAAGATATTCGATGTTATAGGTTATTCCAGAACACAGCATCACAAGTTTTTTTAAAAAACATATATGTACCTGCTACATGGTTTTGATCTAACACCATCCGTGCGTTCAGATAATGTCGGCATGTCAAGTTCTGGAACTCATCTTACAGTATATCTAGACTTAATGGGTTTTAGACTACAAAAAAAATTCTGTAAGATATACATCGACGACATTTTTTACGACAGAACACAGGGGTTTTTCATCTCTATTGAAATATCAAATAAATTCGAATGTATTGGGTGATATCTCAAGTTGTATCCGCTTTCTCAATTTTAAAATGAGATAACAAAAAATAATAAAAATTATACGTCATCCGAAAGAAAATTGTCTGCTTTACAAAATTATTTAGTTGATTTTCGACATATTTTTCTGTTCGCGTTTTTTGCGCAGTGGACGATGAGAATTCTTCAACATTCCCCATTCGCTAATAAGCGGAATGGGGAATGTTGTAGTACGTAAAGTGGCCACTTAACCCAGCCAATGATAGGTCATAAGCCCTGTAAACGCTCGAATATCCATAATCCTGAATTTGAAAAAATTCTACTTCATCTCTGTAGGGATATTGATAAGAATAATTTTACAGCTATATTGTTACTACTACTACTATCACGCCATTTCCCCGTAGGGGTAGGCAGAGAGAATGGACCACCACACACGTCTCTCTTGGCATACAATTCTAGCAACTTCCATATTCATACATCTTGTCATACATGCCCTTCGGTTTTTTTTTTCAAATTTATTTTTCAAAAATATTTACAAAATAGTCTTAAATTAAAGTCCCGCTGAGTTGCATACATACAACTCGTCAGCAGGTTCTTATAAATTACATCGATTATTTACACTTAACCTACATTAACAATCATTTTACTTGAAAAACATTACATATTACATTATGAAAAATTAAAAACTATCACTTATACAAAAAACTTTTTTCAAATAACCATAATTTGAGGAAACGTCTTACTCTTGTATTTAACTCAGTATTTTTAATATTGTTTGGTAACACGTTTAATATTTTAGGTATACTGTATTGCAGGGTCCCTTTGCCATATTTATTGCAATATCTAGGAACCGCTAGCCCTTCCATACTAGTAAAATTTTGTTTTGTTCTGTTTGCTTTTGACATGAACAGACTTAAGATTTTGGTTTATCTGATCATGCCACGTCTGCCTTGGTTGTCCTCGTCTCACGTTGCTATATTGTGACGTTATGCTATATTATTTGAGGTGTTTGAAACAATTTCCATTAAATAAACACTCCATATGTATTTTTTTAAATATACGTACTTTTTAAAAATAAATATACATTTTTAATACGGGTATTTTTTCATTGAATTATCATCGACATCATTCCCTTTTCGCACCTAATTGTGAATAGGGCACTGCATAGGTACACCAATCAAAGTAATTGTTATTTAATTTTCACTTTTTTGTCTTAGATACTCCTTACTATTTTGCAAATGCAATATATTGTATTATTTTTCATAGTAAACGCCGATTTTTCGCCGGTGAACTGTATTTATTTACGAGGAAAACAAAAAACAAACCGACACGAGCGTTGACTTAGAGATTACACACGCGTTGACTGCGATGACTGCGATAACTTAAGCATGTTCATTATTGTGCATTGCTCAAATACTTAGCATGTTTTTTAAGCATGTCGATAGCTATTTGTGATTAAACTACAGGGACCATGAAATATTCTATTGTAAAAACACCTTTTAAAATAAATTATTCATATAAAGTGTGTCGGGAATCGAATCTGAGACTTGCTGCATGCTAGGCAAACGCGCCATGTAACGTATTTAAAATTGAGATATTTTGAATGTTTTTTTTTCTTTTCCTATCTGTGATATCTTTTCTTCTAATGCCACTCATCTGCTTAATACTTCCTGCTCTTCTATACTGTGTTTCCCGTGACACCTGTCAGTCTTCCTTTTTTATTACCGAATTACTTACTTCGATTTGACATCATGATGACGACGGATCACGTCATTTCGAAGCTACCTACCCTTGTAACAATATCGAAACTTTTAATCATCTTCATACAACGCAACGGTTTGAAACAGAATTTATCATTTACATTTTTTTGAAGATGTCAAAATGTTTTTTACTTTTTTTTATTTCCTTTATTATTTACCTTGCGTATAATATAAAAGATTTATATTTCAAAAGTGGATTTTTCTGCAATAAAATTTCTTTTAATTTATCAAAACTGTTAGGATCAGGAGGGATATACTAATGTGGGCCAATCAGGAACTTCTCAGCATTAGCTCATGTGGAGAGGAAACCACTTAAAACTCTTCAGGAGAAGCCGGCCTGGTGGCAGCAGTCAACAGGCCTGCCGTTCCACTAGAAGAGTGTTCGGCATTTCGTTCCCTGCTTTGGTTTATTTTACCAATTGCCTGCACTATATTTATCAGTCACGATGCTACCTCTCGTGTGAGTTCTTTATTACCCATCACCGATGGGATGTCGCAAAGATTTTCACCCAGGCTTCTGCATCGCGGCTCCAGCTGTTGTCTTTGAGGCTGAGAAAATGCAATGCATCAACAGGTGAGGGCCATCTTGAGGAGTTACATCGTCGCATGGGCAGCTGTCGATCTCGGAGAGCTTGAAGCGATGCAGGTAGCTCATGAACCCACCGTGACCCGTAAGAGTCATTTTAGTAACACTTCCGGTAGGTTCACTAAAATAACGATCGTTCCAGAGTTGAAGGGTCCTGCTTCTTATTTTATTTTTGGCAAAGCTGATTGGGAAATCGGTGAAATTTGGGGCTGTCTTCTTGAGCGTAGCCTCCCGAGTCTTTTCGTTGCCAAGGATAAATGGATAAAAGGATGTCGAAATTTTTGTAGACATGCTAGATGTCCTCCCTAGGGAGTTATTTAGATCAAAATTTATTGCTGCATAGAGGGAAAATGTTTTTAAAAAAGAGAATGGAAGTCTAGGCATATTTAATTTTTATTTTTGTTATTATTTAATTATGTACGTGCTTCTACTTTCCATTATGTTATATCGCAACTCAACACAGAGCCTTTTTTATCTGTTTTTTGTAATATGTGTGTACCAATGAAATAATAATAATAAAAAATAGTTTTAAAAACATTTATAAAATAATAAATTGGTAACAAAAATATTTTGAGCCTGTATAAAAAAAACATAAAACAATACAAATTAATAAAGACATTAAAACAATTTTGAATAACACTAAACAATAAACAAAATAAAAAAATATTAATTAAAACTACTGCTTAAGTAAATAGTATGTTTTCAATATGTTTCTTTTTTGGTGATAACGTGTGTGTTGGACTTGTTCCGACGTTACGGTTACGATTGAGAGCACACTCAGCTTACCCTGAAGATGGCTCCTGTAATGGTAGCCGAAACGTCGGAACAAATCCAACATACACGGTATCACCCAAAAAGAAACATATTGATAACAGTGACCGTGAAAACCTTCGCACCTATGTAAATAGTATGTTTGTATAAAAATATTATACTGATACAAAAAAAAATAAAAATAGATTTTTTTTTCATATAAATAAAATCAAGAAAAGAAAGAAAAATAAAAAGTAATTAATTTTTTTTTTTAAATAATTACTATAAATGTAAAGTTTTGGGGCGTAAAAAGGGAGACTAAGGAAACGTCGATTTTATCGATTTTAGCTAAGCATTATCAGTCCGACGTGCGGTTGTCTTTTTTGCACAGTATCGGGGAGGTATTTGACAGAGAGTGACGGAAAACAATGTTCAAATACCTATTATTCATAATTAATAATTCAGCCAACGTATTCTCTCGTTAGTATTGAAATATTAAGTGAGATATTAAAATAACGCATGATCGAATTTGTGACGAAGGCTATGTTAATTCACTAAAGATAAGCTTTATCTTTTGAATAAAAATAACTAGCTTCCTCACTTTAGTTTTTTGCATTTTTTCATAGTAAAGAAAAAATGATAATATACGTATTTTACATATTAATTATCCATATTATTATTGGAGGCTCTAATAAATTTGCGTTTTATATGAACTTTATTCTTAGAAAAATTTACATCTTCTTTTACACATTACAACAGAGATGAATAACATTTTTTAGCCTGTAGACGACCTGTAATTTTTTTATTTTTATTAATAAATTTCATTGGGAGTACCACAAGGATCGGTTCTCGGACCGGTTTTGTTTATTATATACATAAATGATATTGTCGAAACATTAAAATATTCAAAAATAAGACTCTTTGCAGACGATGCCTTAATATATATATCGGGAGAAAATTATAAAACAATTATGGACAGACTAAACATGATCTTAATAGTGTATCACTGTGGCTAAAAATTAATAAATTAAAATTAAATGTTAACAAAACTAAATATATGAATATAGGAAACAAAAGAATAGAAATTACACCATCAATTGTAATAGAAAATAAAAAACTTAATGAAGTCACTGAAATTAAATATTTAGGTGTAATGTTGGATTCAAAACTTACATTTCACCAAAACGCTAAGATGGTAATAAATAAGATTGCAAAAAAAATATCAATTTTGGGAAGGATCAGAAGATTTATTGATAAGGACTCCTGCAAAACTATTTACAAAGCAATTATTGAACCACACGTTAACTACTGTAGTAGCATTTTATTTTTATCAAACAAAGAAAACATAGATAAACTAACTGTATTACAAAATAAAGCCTTTAGAATCATTTAAAAAAAAACAGATATACGAGGGTAAAGTCGATGGTAAATGAAATGAAATTATTAACATATAAACAAAGAATATTTTACAATACAATGATATTTGTTCATAAAATTATAAACTCTAATAAAAAAACAGAATTTTGGAAAAAAATTGATCGGAACCAGCATGAACACGATCACAATACTAGAGAAAAGAACAAAATTAGACTTCCATTTAGGAAAAAGGCAAAGTCACAAAATTCAATTTTATTTAAAGCAATTAAAAAGTATTACGAAATGGAAAAAAATATTTATGAAGAAAAAAACATATCAAAATTTAAAATAATGGTCAAGACATATGTGATAAACAATTTATAAATCAAATATATTTGCAATGTTGTTATTAGAACACACATAACAATATGTACGATATGTGTGCCCTACTTTAAGATTTAAATAAAAAATAAATAAATAAAATAAACGGTACAAGTTTTTTTTTATTATATACATATCTACTTTTATACATCTAGTAATGTTATAGCTGTTACTCTCTAAAAAAAGAGACTAACTCTTGTGCTTGGAGAGTGACTTACACTGTTATAGTTGTTTATTTATTAGAGTTTATATAATTTTGAATATTTAAGTACATGAGAAAAAAACAAAAACATAGGATATATAAATAAAAACAGAAAATAATAATACATTCATACTAATCAAAATTTAGTGCAGTTTTTACACGTGTTAAAATTTTTTATTTAGATTTACTTTAAATTTATTAATAGATTTATTCGTTTTAATAGTTTTTAGTTCATTGGGGAGATTATTGTAATTTTTGACACCTTTGAAGACAAAGCTATTTTGACCATGATTTGTGTGGAATTTAGGGATTTTAATATTATTTTGGTATCTGAGTGACTTATGCATCTCAAATTGTTTTATTTTTTCTTTTTTATAGATTTGTATAATGGAATTTATTTTATAAATATTGTCTACGGTATGACTTTCGGTATTGAATGTTGAGGGTTTCTTTAAACTTACTTTAATAATTCATCTTTGTACTATTTTAGGAGGGTTAAATATATTGGCATATGGACCACCCCATCCAACAATACCATATTGTAACAATGATTGAACAATTGAGTAATAAGCTATTTTTAAATCATGATTTCTTCAATTATTCCGTCTGATGATTTTTGTGAAGTTAAAGAGCTGAAACCCTTATTTATGTGAAGGCAGCAGACGGCAAGAGTAGAGGAGACTCTTGAATATAGCCAAGACCCAGCCAGGGCTGTCGAGCATATGATGATGATGATCATGATGCCTGAGTCCTAGGGGAGGCCTAACAAATAATTATTTGAAAAAAAATGTTTGATTTTTGTATTGAAATTCTGGTTCTTATTCGCACACATAATTACATTTTCATCCGCCCGGACGCAGGGAAATGAATTTTAATTATGTTTAAATTTATTAATTTATTTTAAAGAAACAAACAGTCGACAGTGATAACTTAAAAAAAACAGTTTTAAGGCAGACCTACGAAGTTTCTAAATAAGAATCATACATTTTATTAAATTGTGTGCAGATGGAATAAATACTTATTTCTTGTCACGTGAAAGGGGACATTAAGATTAATTTTAGAGGGTAGGTTTAAGAGTCTTCTTTATTATTTAATAATTTATCTTGTAATCTTGTTGATATATCCACCTGGTCCATGAAGAAGTATGGAAATTGAAAAATTAACATTTTCAGGCGTTGCCTAGTATGTAGGTGAAATAATTCAATTAGATGAATCTCACCCGCATAAATAAAGGTTTCAGCTCTTCAACTTCACAAACATCAACAAATGAAAGATTTGATCAAATACAGATGTTCGAAAATGGGCAAAATGGTGAATGTTACACATTGTGTAAAGTGGCCACGTAACCCAGCCATTGACAGGTCATAAGCCCTGTAGATGCCTGGACTTTTATATTACCTTCTCTTAAATGTTCTTCATCTCTGTTGTAATATGTTAATATAAACAGCTCCCCAGGGAGTTGAATCCAGTCCGTGTCAACAAAAATTTGGACAAACTCAAAATCTTGTTAATAATTTGTGTAAATAGCATAATTTAGATACAGTGCGTCTATTTTCAAGGGTAAAAAATCCATTTTGTTCGGCAGATTGGCTGCAAGTACAAAGCGTTTTATTGTTTTTATAATCTAGGTATTTTAAAAATTTTCGTTGAACATTTTTAATCCTTTCTGTGTTTGTTATGTATTGTAGGCTCCACACAACGGATGTAAACTCCAAATTGCTGCGTACAAAAGTGCGCGTTTTAGAGTAATTTCCCGTCGAATAAAGGCGAATTATGAATGTTGAAAATATCCGACGAATACAAGCGTATCTTATCAGAATTTGTGCCTTCAAATCTTGTATCGCGCGGCATCTTAGCTACCGCTTTTTGAATTCAGACAAATTACATTAACATTCTAATATACAGGGTGATCACAATGTAAGCGTTCTAATACACATTTTGAATAAGTTTTTTATACATCTTTTTGGGTTTGTCCAAATGTTTGTATTCAAGGCGGGACTTTACTCCCTAGAGAGTTGTTGAAAAAAATCATTTACCGCAAAACTGTAATCAGTGCCCTATAACATCATCATTCCCTTCCCGCACCTAATGGTGCATACGGCACTGCTTAAGTACACCAATCGCAGCGAATCTCGATCATTTTTGTCACATGAAGTTAAGATAATCAGTCTTACGTTTCAGGTACCAGTCCAGAGACTATGAAATATTTTGGTGCAAAAACACGCTTTAAAAAAAATATTTTACTGTCGTCGCATGTCGGGAATCGAACCTGATACCTCTTGCTTGGTAGGCAAACGCGCATTACCGACGTGATATTTGTCGGCCTTAAGGACCATTACACTACGAGGCTGACGAATAGCCCGTAATTCATCTTGACTCCCTTAAGAGGAAATCCAGCAGGTTTGCAAACGTTTAGGATATACTCAAAATATTTTTGAACAGCTTTATCATTGATGATGTAATAATTTAAATTTATATTTAAGTTAATAATTCAAAATACTTGGTACACTTCCACTTATTTTTTCGACCAATTAGCGCTTTCACTTTCTAATGGGCATCTTCAGACTGGTAAACATTAAACAGTGTAGGGATAATTTATCTTAAACTAAATTTTAGCTTAAATGTAAGTGCATTTAAAAATAAGTTGAAAGAGATACAATACAATTAAAAATTAAAATAATGATTAGTTTTTCGCTTTTGTTTTAAGTCTTTACTCTTGTTAGTATAATTATTTTTTAAATTTATTATTGTTTATTATTAATATTTATATAAACCATGAAGTAAATTATTTTAATTTTCGTAAAGAACGTTTTTTTTAATCTTTTTTTTCTTCCCTTCCTCTTTTTTAAAACTGCTATTTTCTTTAATTTACCCTTTTTTATAAAGGTAAATATTTATATTTGTAAAATTGATAATTCAATTTATCATAATCATAATAAATTAATATTTAGAAGAGGTTGAAAACCATAAAATAATTTTAAAAAATTGAGATGAAAGATGTAATCCGTTTTCACTTTCATCTGTCAGTGCCTGGAACTGAAGTGCGGAGTAGGTAAAGGGAAGGGGGGGAGGCTTCAGATAATGTGCATGGACAACTCTCCTTATATTTCTATATGTGGCCTGTGGCATTACCAACATTAAAATTAATGCATTACTAGTGAACTTCTGAGCCAAATTTTTTACCAACTTACGAAACGATCGTTTTCGAAAGACCTTATTTTTGAAACGAAAATAATCAGTTGAAATATTCATGATAAGGGTTTGTATAAACATTAGGAGAATCTTAAAAAAAATATTTTATTTGTAGAGTAGGTTAAATCCGACATTCCTCCCCAGTGATAGTACCCAACTCGTCTGGGTCTTAATATTAACACAAAAATAACTCAGATTATGTGCAACAAATCCTGTCCTGACCCTGATCAGCCTTTCTGTAATAATCGACAGAGGATTGAGAAAATTGTCAGCTTTAAAGACAGACGTTCACATAACTGAGGATGGAAGCATGCATAGAGCTCGCAACCCGTCCAGGAATTGCTGAAGCAACTTTTAGCATGATGCGTGTTGCCTGGTACTCTAGTCTATACTCAGTCAAAACGAAATACCGATTATTTAACACTTGTATAATGCCAGAACTCCTATATGGGATGCGAATCTTGGCACCTTACCAAAGCTCAAAACACTAAACTTCTGAGTTTTGAGAGTAAGTGCTCGAGAAGAATATTAGGTATAAAGTGGTTCGCCTCCTATAAGGAGCGTCTTGAAGATGCGGTGGTGGATCTGGCTTGGACACGTGCTGTGCATGCTTCAGGAGAACCTAAACCCAAGTTGCCTCTTCTTTAAACCTAAGGGCTCACGCCGTCCTGGAAGGCCGTCAATGACGAACTTTAGACTTAATTGGGCGGAATTAAGGGGCGCTGGATTGACGTGGAAAAAGGCAAAAATGCTGGCTGACGATAGGGTCTCCTGGAGGCGACTGGTGATGTCCACATGCTCCACTTAGGAGCGGATGTGGAAAAGAAGAAGAAGATAATGCCCTATTAAGACGCAATTCGGATGTGCGTATTTTTGTCAAGTTATTTTGCAGGAACCCTGTTCAGTGGAAATGTCACCGTCCGGTCGTGTTATCGGGCGGTACAAACCGGCTCCCGATTCCGACACGGTATACCAAAACTACTTTACCCTCGACACCCATCCGACACTTTTTTCATCTTCTTTTTATTATTAATATCACACAAATAATATGAATAATAACTCTGCTGACCGCGCGACCGAATAACCCATTCGGACCCGTAGATTATGGACACATTTAAGGCAATGAGGAATTCCAGCCCAACCCGGAATTGAATTTTAAAAATATTTTCGTGTACACGTGAATATTTAAAATTTTTAGAGTACGATGAAATATCTCAAAATCGCACGCAAACATAAATAAAAAATGTTAAAAATAGTATTTATTTTGAAATCGTAAATAATGACGTCACTCTTTATATCTACGTATAGTATATCCAGTTTCCGCTTCAAAGCCCCCGCACCTTGTATAAAACGTTGTGACCATAGAAAAAAAGAGTATAATTTTCATTATACTCTTTTTTCAACCAGAGATCATGTCAACTTTCTAGGTTTTTCTAAATCGAAACGTTCGTGAAAAAAACCATAACATAGAAATAAGCAAATTTCGATCAACTAAATGAAGTAATCAAAGCAATATTCCATAGATTCTTGTCGGTTTTGTTATTGGCTGGAGAAATACAACTTACCACGGTCAGTGAAAGTAAGAACGACAACCGTTTCATGACGTCTCTTATGAAAAGTGACACACTGATTACAGTCATTTGGCGGGGTATTTGATAAATGTAACTTTAAAAAATCATATCTTTGTAAATAATGCACAAAATATATATATAAATATTTGCTTAGTTAAATAGTACGCTAATAGAAAAAAAATCAATTAGAAAACAGTTGAATCCCTCATTATAAGAAATGTTTTATTGTTATCAAAAACATTTTTCACTTTGTGGTATGACATTTTACACTTATATGTTTATAAATTTGTAAATTCATTTTATCTTCTTTCTCTCTCTCCCTTTCATTTTTCTGTCTTTTTCATACAATATTTTATAATATAAATAGCAACGCGAGTAATTATAAGTTAGTTTTATTCCTGACGATGAGGTAGTAACCTCAAACCGGTCAAAGTATAACCTAAATTAAAGTGGTTTATACAAACTTATAAACATATAAGTGTATAAGAAATGTCTTGGTCATTTTATACCAAGAATTATTTATAAAATTAATAAACAATATATACCATAGCAAATGTTTTTGCTGCATGTGTTTTTTCCTAACTCTTTAGTTTTTAAATGAATTTTTTATTGTTATTATATTTTTTATTGGTTTTTTGTCAAGCTCTACGAAATAGCCAGTGGAAATAAGTTCACCATTCAACCATGTACCTATAGCTTTTTATTTTTTTGTTTTTATCACATTTTATACTTAAATTAGGGTTCATTAAGATATTTTATTCATTATTATATTTGAATCACTAACTTATATTTAATTTAAAAAAATAAAAAAATCTTTTGTAATAACATAAAATAACTTTGGTTTTGGATTTTGCCGGGTTTGCAAGTAGTACCCTCATTTTTTTATTTTTTTTTTGCACCACAACAGGCCTGGAGACCAAATTACAGCGGTGAATTACATCACAGAACACCCAGGCTTGAGAAAAATCACATTTAATTTTTGTGTTCTCACCGGGAATCGAACCCGGAACCTTCCGTCTGTGAGTCAAGCATCTTGACCACTTCACCACGGAGGCCGTTTTAACCACTTCATCATGATTATCATTCCCTCTCCACACAAAATGGTGCATAGGGCACTAAATTGGTACACCAATCGCAGCGTATCTTGATATTTTTTCGTAACATGAAGGTAAGATGATTAATATTACACTTCGGGTACCAGTCTAGGGACTATAAAATATTCTAGTGTTAAAACAACCTTTTAAATAAATATTACATATCAACCATATCGGAATTCGAACTCGAGACCTCTTGCATGGTAGGCAAACGTGCTGACTACTACACCACGAGGCCGACCTCTTATTAATTTTTTTTCCGGTTTACCGGTTTCAAGAACCTTGAATCAATAAA
This sequence comes from Micrasema longulum, assembly GCF_059751315.1. NCBI lineage: Eukaryota > Metazoa > Arthropoda > Insecta > Trichoptera > Brachycentridae > Micrasema > Micrasema longulum. Next base: position 157,847 of record NW_028279656.1, read on the forward strand.
TTAATCCAAGTTTCTTTATCAAGGTTTTAGTAACGAATGAATTTTATCATATTTTATTTTAACAGTGTTAACTCAATATTGTTGATTCAATGTATATCGAAAAATATGGAGCTAACAAGTTAAGTCTTTATATCATGTTGTACTTGTAAAGATGGGAATGGTGCGGATAAGTGTTTAATAACGATGGCATCTTTTATTTGATCTTTTTTGGTGCAACTAACCATCAAAATGACAGTTTTTTTAAATTTTTACAAAATAAATATTAGCGTTCATATGATTTACCCACATATTTAGTTTTTATGGCTATTTTCAACGTGTTGTAAATGGAAATCAAGTTGGGGTAGAGTGGGATTCAAACCACGGACATTTGAGCCGTGAGTCCGAGACACTAGTCACGCGACTACAACTCGATTCTAAATAAAAGCTTTTATTTTATTTTTTTAATATTGCTTGAATTTAAAGGGTTTATGCGGAGGAAAGAGGTTATGTTAGGTTGGGCCGGCATCTTTTTCATAATTTATTTTTAATGGATTAATATTTAACATAATATCATACCAGATTATGATCGTGACAACAAGTCGCTTAGAAAAAGAAATTACTCTAATTTATAAACTAATTTAAAAACACATTCAACTACTAGCAATAAAAATAATATAAAATGGACGATTTACCGTAAATTTAATTCTGAAATTATATTTATCTGTCCCGTTATGTGGTTAGTAGTAGTGCATTCTCTACCGCGTCCGATGTCTCGAGTTCAATTTAAGACATTTATTTATTTTCGGTTCCATGAACCTTTTTTCATAAAAACAATAAAATCAGTGAAAAAATATACACCTAAAAAACTATAATATTTAAAAAGAACAAAAACATCGAGAAAAGTATACAATGGTAAACAGTATTAATAAATAAAAAAAAGAAATATTACATCTTTACAGATATAAATATTTGCCTTTATAAAAGAAAGTTAAATCAACATGGTTCCCAGCACTACATATGACAAAAACGAATAGAAATGTGCCTACTGCCGACTGCGACACAGTACAAATTACTAGTACATAAACATAATTATTCTTTCCTACAAAACTAGAAATTTGCTTACTGCTGACTGTGACACGGTACAAATTACTAGTACATAAACACATACATTTCTCTATAAAACACACAGTTTTCCCTGAAGATGGCTCCTGCAATGGTAGCCGAAACGTCGGATCAAATCCAACATACACGGTATCACCCAAAAAAGATACATAATATTGATAACAGTGACCGTGAAAACCTTCGCACCTATTTAAATTAAAGCAAACAGCAGTTTTTAAAAAGAGGAAGAAAAGAAAAAGAAAGTGCTTTAAAAGGAAATTTAAAAAGTTTACTTCATAATTTACATTAATACTTAACAACAATAAATTTTAAAAATAATTATGCACCCAAGAGAAAAGAGTTAAAACAATAGTTGAAAACTTATAATTATTTGAAAATTGTTAATTATTTTTCAAAACTTGATCATCAGCGGCATGGTGTAAAATAAATCTTAATCATCACTGCATTGATTTGCAAGTCGCTGCAGGCGAATAATTGGTGAATTCAGTCAATAATTAGTACCATGATGATGAGAAATCGAAGATATAAACCGCAGATCGTATGAGAGAAGCTAAAAAGGACTGCATAGAACAGACCGGGGTGGCAAAGGAGATGCAGAGCTTTGCTCCATCATTGATGATTGAAACCAGAGAGAAATAGGTCGATCAAAACAAGCTAATCATTACGGCTTTTGTGGTGGTAGGCACTAGGTAAATGATAGAACTCGACACAACTCTCTCTGCATACAGACCTCGCTTCTTCAGCCTTCAGCATCTATTAACATTCGCAAAGTAAATCATTTTATTCGTTCTTTCGTGATCCATTTTCTCTGCACGTCCAAACCAAGGCAACACCCATTTCTTGATTTTGTCGACAATCCTTGTCTCAGCCTTGCATAGTGCACAGATCTTGACATTTGTGCGTGTATCATAGATAGTTTCAGCCATAGATTTATGATAGTTCAGAAACCACGAACGAGCATCAAATTGAAGCCGCCTCAACTACTCATAAATGAGTAATTTTACGTTTTGGTCATTATTTCCTCTGTAGATATCGCTTAGTAAGCAACTGCCGATTTAAATTCAATTGTGCCGTGTCGTGTCGTTTTTAAGTGTCAAAATACAGTTGCGATTAAATGGGAATTGGGCGGGGATCACATTTCACGTGCAAGTAGCAAATTCACAAATAATATTATTTAAGCATTTGATTATTTTACCGTCTGTCAGATTGTGAAATTAAACAAGATGGACATTTTATTTGTATTGCCAGGGTAGTCGAATTTCTTACCCGGCTTTCTATTAAAAAGCCTTAGTGAAATATTAATTACTTAATATATCTGAGTCAAATTCACACATTAATTCTCTCTCCCGAGAATTCACTCTCTCGGGAACAAATACACTAATGATTAAAAAAAAATGTCAATTTGTTTTTTTTTGGGTGATACCGTGTCTGTTGGATTTGTTTCGACGTTTCGGCTACCATTGCAGGAGCCATCTTCAGGGTAAACTGAGAACTGAAAAAAAAAATTTGCTAAAACTTTATGAAATTTCATGAGCCGATTATTTGAAAAAAAATTAATAGTCATTTAGTTTCTATTATTTTTTTAACATTATTTAAAAAAAAAAGTTATTTTTTACGTTAGCCCTAGTAAAAGTACTTTTTTTTAATACTTCAGTCGGTAAAATATTTTTTGTGGTAAATCGTAACATAAATGTTATGATAATGATTGTTCGCGGTATGGTAACATTACGCGGCCACTTCACGCATGCGCGCAGACAGGATGTAAAACTTATGGACAAAGTGCGATGTACGCAAACTTCGATTTATTTATTTTTTCACACTCTTTATCAAAATACAATTCCATGTTCACTTTGCCCAGCTAACAAGGGTTCATACCCCGTTCCAAGCTAGGCAATTACATTTTATTATTTTAAAGTTAACAAATTTATATAGAGCACAGACAAACAAAATAAAAACTTATTCGGATACACATTTTGATTCATATACATATTTATAATTTGATTTGATTGAAAACATAGTTCATATCTTTTTTGCAATTTATTTATATTATCCTTAAAATATTGACGAAAGAGTGACGTCTTATAAATGAACTATTGTAAGACGTCACTCCCCATTATATACACAAGAATATTTTATTTATTTTACGTAATGGGAAACGTTAATGTAAATATATACGTATTTGATAAATGTAAAAAATGGTATTTAGTTGTAATATTGTATTTTTATTTGTTAATAATAAATAAAAAAATAAAAAATATATAAAATAATTATTCTACGGTTTTGTCACGCATTTCCTTGAAACATCGCGTTTTGACATCATTTATCTTTATTTTTTCTATTACACCTCACTTTCATACATCAGAATCTGCACAATGACTCGTTTAAGAAACTAATAGTAAATAAAAAAAATCATATGCTTATATATTTCATTGAGTCGCTTATTTTGAGAACGATTGTGAATAATAGTCTACACACCGCAAATAAGTAGGTACTCTTCAACACAAAATTATGGTTAACGCGTTCGTTCATAAATAAAGGTACTTCGGTTACAATAGATTCTCGCCTGACCGAACCTCTCACAAAATATCCACTAAAAAGGGAATCCCATTATTATTTTTTATGTCATATATTTTTTCATCGTCGTTCCTCTTTCCGCACCCAGTGGTGCATAGGGCAATGAATTTGTAAACGAAATGCAGCTAATTTAGGATAAGGTGATTAGTCGGATGTCAGTCCAGAAACAATAAAATATTGCAATTTATTATGGAAATAAAAGACAGTGATACTTTAAACCACAAATTTGGAAAAACCAGTGACCGGTTTCATTGCTTTTGCAACGTCTTCAAGACTGTTAGTTTTATTATAAAACTTCACTCAAAATAATGATTGTTTTTTTTTTTCAAATTTATTTATTTATTTTGGAAAAAAACAACAGTTTTTACTTATAATTCATATAGAAGATAAAGGTACATTAAAATTTAAATTGTTCAAACCGTCAATACTTATTATCCACGGCTTTGTAAGATATTAATCAAGTTTAACATTAAAATAACCCAGTAATATAATAAAATTAATTAAAAAGTTAAGAAATGATAGTAATTCAGAAACTACAAATAAAATATGTGAATATAATAAATATCAATAAAAAATAAATAAATAAAAATAATCATCATTATTCCCTTTCCGCACCTAATGGTGCGTAAGGCACTGTATTGGTACAACAATCGCAGCGTATCTTGATAATTTGTTTTTGTTAAGATACGATTATTAGTCTTACGCTTCAGGAACTATGAAATATTTTAGTGTAAAACCTTTTGAAATAAATATTTTATGTAAACCATGTCGGGAATTGAACCCGAGACCTCTTGCTTGGTAGGAAAACGCGCTGACCATTGCACCACGAGGCTGAATTAATAATAAAAAATAAATGTGTGATAAATATGTACATTTGTAAATTTATTTTTTTAAATAAGAAAATAAAAATTAAAAAACAACTCATGTATTATATTAAAAAAATGTATAAACATGAATATATAATTTTAATGACATACTCATGTAATAGTTTGTCGGCCTCGTGGTGTAATGGTCAGCGCATTAGCCTGCCATGCAAGAGGTCGAGAAATCGGTATTGTAATAATGACATGCTGTATTGAAAAACATTTTTTTTCTTATATCTGTCCTGGGTTTCGGCAAATTGTATGTAGTTTGGAGTTTTGTCCTATTGGGCACAAGATATTCTAAAGAGTAAATTTTTATGAAATATTTTTGCTAAAAGAACCTTTAAAATCAATTTCAACCTAGGACCTCAAGGAACGCGTCAACCACTACAGAATAAGATGAACTTATTTCCACTTGATTTTTTCCTTATTCAGAATTTTTACCCGAGAGCACCCATCGAGTCAAAAATACTCGTCGAAGATTCTGGTTTTATTTTACTCACCGAATTGTATTCTTCCTTCGCCGGGACACAGAGTATGATCATTATTAGCTACCAAAGAAGATTCTGATTTTTCAAGACCCTTCAAAATGGTGAAAAGAGTCACTGATATTTTCTTAAGCAACCTTAACTGATACTGTTAATATTTTCAAAATACAAAAACGAAAACTGAATTGAAAAAAATGCGACAAACCATTTAGTTTTAAGGCTTTGAAATGTAACGCCAGAAGCTCAAATGTAATAATATGCTTTTGAAATATGAAACAGTAATTGTCATCAGATAGTTCTAATGTCCCAATCCTGACATGGGGCCAAACCTTTTTTGAAACATGAGAAAAAAAATTTAAGGTGCTCGGATACATGTTTAAAAGGGATGATTTCAATACCTATGTAGGGCGTGAACATATTATGAATAACATTATTATTAACATATAAACATTTTTCAGTTTTTGAAAGATTGTATTTCGTAAATTTTTAATAACACTCAGTTATATCTAGGGCATGTATAAACCTAGATTTTTAATGGAATCAGATATTTTTAAAACAGAAACGAAGCTGTTGAGCTGAAGGCTTCCGTGTTATTTATTAATAATTAATTTTATGATTTTTTTTCGCCGAAAACCATCTTAGTTTATTATTATGAATTATTAAACAATAAGGCAAGCAGCATGCATTACGTTACCGCGCCATACTTGTACGCTACGTTGTTAAAAGGCGTACTCGGCAAGTGATGTGACGCCACCATGAGCCGTTTTGTTTGTATTCGTTTTTAAACCCGAAATTTTTAAATTTAACTTAATTGTTTTTTATACGTAGACAAAAAGACTTTCGGACAAAGAGATTTTGAGTAATATGAATTAAAATATAAAGCCTACTTTCACCGTATATTAAAATAATTAGAAATGAGAAAATGTTCAAAAAGGCTATAAAAAAATGAACAGTGGAGCTGGGTACAAGAAAAATAGATTGACTCATTCGCCCAAACCAATATAAAATGAACTGCTCCACAAATGTATAGTTTATGTTATATTTTCGTTATTTTATTGTACGTTTTATAATAAAAATTAATTAATAAATAAATGAAGTTGTATCATTAGAATTGTGAGAATCCACTATTAATGTCTAATATATTTTCAACGTTATTCCCGACTTGTGAAAATACCATATTCCATCAATAATAATTGTCAGTAAATAATGTGAATTGAAACACGAAACAAACGAAAAAAGAAACCATCACGCCGTTTTCCCGTGGGGGTAGGCAGAGAGGATAGAACGGCACATTACTCTGTCTTTACATACATAACTCGCTTCCTCTACATTCAAACATCTTCTCATGCACGCACGCCGATTATTTCTACCCTTGACATGTTCATCCTAAAGCATTCGATGGACTTGATCGTGCCATGTCTTTCTCGGTCTTTCTCGTTTTCTGCATCCATCAACATTCACGTCGTAGATTTTTTTAGCCGTTCTTTTCCGCTGTCCATTCGCTCTTCATGTCCAAACCAACGCAGCACCCCTTTCTTGATTCTGTCAATAATGCATGTCTCAGCCTTACATTAATCACGGATCTCGACATTTGTGCACCTATCATGCATCTTTTTACCACACATTTTTCTGAGTGATTGTATTTGAACAGCATTTAACCAACTTTTGTATTCGCATTTAAAAACGTATTTATTTAACAACATTATTTTTTTGGTATGTGTATTTTTGTACATACACAAATCTGGATTTCTCCCGAGGGGGAGTAGGTATATATTTTTTATCAATAAATATATACCTACTCCCCCTCGGGAGAAATCCAGATTTGTGTATGTACAAAAATACACATACCAAAAAAATAATGTTGTGTAATAAGATCTGGTCAAAATATAAGTATAAATAAATTGCAGAATCATCTGCAGGCGATTACTAGTACTTAATTTAACTCGGAAGAGTCTTAAATACATAAAAATAAAGTAATATGCTAATTAAAAATACTTAACTTCAATATCAATACATAGATGGTGCTCCAACACGCTAGTGAATGCTTTCTCATTTAATAAGATATATACAAGAATCAAAATGATGCCAATGTCGATATTCGCTAATAAGCGGAATGGGGAATGTTGTTAAAAACGTAAAGTGGCCACTCAACCCAGCCAATGACAGGTCATAAGCCCTGTAAACGCTCGAATATCGATAATCCTGAATTTGAAAAAAATTCTACCTCATCTCTGTAGGAATATTGATAAAAAAAAAAAAAAAAAAAAAAGTATTTATTTAAGATACGTTGAAATTCAATCTCAATTTTGTCATTTTTCTCAGCACAAAACATCGAATCGGAAGTCATCCAAATGATTGAAATGTGTCAGATTTAAAACGTAAATAATATTTATATCGTTGCTTTCAAAAACACCTCCAAAATGTGATAATTGCCTATTTACAATATACACGGGACCCAGGTCGGAACCCTGCGGGACACCCTACATAAACTATTGTTATATTTTTTTCTTCAATTTTCCATCTTTTTTGCTTGGCTCAACAAAGCCCCTTTCGCCTCGGTACCTCCGAGCCCATTTTGTCACCATAAAGGAAACGCCCTTTGTGTGAAAACATTCGCAATTTTCGGTTTTGGACATTACAAAGGTAGTTTTTTTTATGTATGTCGGGGCATATTTGTTTGGGCAGGGACGAAAGATGGGTTTCTACATTGTTGAAAGTTATTGTGAGGCGGCAAACGCGCTGTCAAAAGGTTTGAAATGAAATTTTAATTGAAAAAGATGTATCTTGTACTAATGTTCACCTCGTTTGAAACCGTTATCTACATTATAAAAATCACGAATTCAAAAAACAGTACCATGATTTTTCTTCTTTCTATTGTAAATCCGTATTTTCTCTCTGGATAATGAGGCGTCATGTTCATATCATTCACTGAATATTTCAAATCAACCATGCCGGAAATCGAACCCATGACCTCTTGAATGGTAGGCAAACGCGCTGACCATTACATCACGAGGCCGACACGTTTGATTGATGCACTTACCATCATTCTTTTTTCTGCACCCAATTTTGCCTAGGGCAATGCATTTGTTTACAATGCAGGTTTACCAAATGCAGCGTATTTCGATCATCTGCTCCATGAATGAAAGATGATGATCAGTATTTCACTTCGGGTGCTTGTTCAGGAACAATAAAATATCGTACTCGTGGTTGAAGAAACTTTCAAAATGAATAGTGCCAGGAATTGAACCCAGGATCTCAAGAGCGGTTCAATCACTGTACGACGACTGTACGACAAGGTGGAATTCTCTCCACTTATTTTTCTTATTCAGGATTTTTACCCGAGAGTTCCATCGAGTCGAAAACACTCGTCTACCGTATTCTTTAACTGCCTGGACACAGAAAATTGCTCAACATCAAAAAATATAACACGTGGCCAGCCTCGAAAAAATTCTGTCTGTCCGCTTGCAATTTGTTCATATTAAAAAATAAATATTATTAATAAAATTGAACATATGCGTGGCCCATTTTCTATCTTCTTCTTTGTCTGTAGATCTCACGACCTGTTTTACTAAGACTTCTCAGTCTGTTGTGATGAGGCCTAACTATCCTTCCATCACGTAGGGGTTACTTCAGGTGGGCGCCGTCCTGGAGGCAATATTTTGGCTGATAGACACCAGTGTACCGCTGCTCATTCTATTTATGTAGTCTCTCCAGAATCTTCTACGGCATCTGCTCCAGTGCAATTGATCTTCGATTTCGCACGTTTCCCGTATAAACTCATTTTTGACCCGGTCGTGCAGAAAAGTTTCCGGTAATCGATCTGATGACTCTCATCTCTGATGTTACCACTTTCTATGCATACCTACTTGTATTTTTTGTCGTTTTTTTTTCGTTACTCTTTTCTACGAATGTTCCAGCAACTGTTTTGTTAAACAGTCGGTGTTTTGCTGCTGAAATCCTAACAATGCGCTCTCTTTTGTATTTTTCTGTTAACAGACACGTTACTAAGAATGATACCAGTCACTTGAATGGTCAGTTAAAATGAAAAGTAGCTGTCATTATTAATGTGTACTTAGCTGAACTTCCGCTTACAAATCAATAAGTAGTACCTACAGAGATACTGGAAATATCTCGATTTTTGCTTTAACAAATTTTCCTTGTTTTTTGCTTTATTTGAATATGGAAGTCTAAAGCTTAATTTTTTTTATTTAAATTACATTCGTTTGTTTTGTTTCGTTTACATGTGGTTGTCTAGGCGTTTATGGGGGTTATGACCTGTAAATGCCTTACCTGTCTATGTTAACTGATCAATTAATACAATTTTTTATGGAATGTCATACTTTTCTTTTATAAATACAACTCTGCAGACTCAACCCACTATAGTCCTTAAAATGTAAGATGATTAGAATGATAGCTGTCAAACTCAAATCAATAGTGATGGGAAATTACTGATCACTGATCATGTACCGATCAAATCGATTTTATCAGTTCTTTCATGCAAACATAAAACTCTGTTTCCGAAAATTGATAAAAAAAAAAAAACGCAAAAACAAGCCTATTATAGTGTGTTGAATACAATTATTCACCAAAAAATATATTTTTACTTTTTTCGTGAACATTTTTTATTTGATCAATTTGTCCCATCTATAACGTTTTTGCAAAATGATGTAAAATAGTAAGAACTTCGTTAATAATTAAGTTTATTTTAGTTTTTTTTAAGTTTAAAAGCTGATTTTATGTATCTATGTTGAAATTTATTTCAACAGAGAGGGAAAAATTTTCTGAGAAGGGAATATGGAAGTCTAGGCATTTACAGGGCTTATGACCTGTCATTGGCTGGTTTAAGTGGCCACTTTACACACTGTGTAACATTCACCATTCTGCCTATGTTTGAACATCCATATTTCTTTTTTTATTTATTTAATTTTACTAGGGAAATCAACAGTTCTACATACATATTTCCTCAACTCTTCCATCTGTTGACTTTTGTGAAGTAAAAGAGCTGAAACTGAAATGAAAATAACAAAAACCTAACATAAGTTTGTTTTTAAGGTTAGTCTTTTTTGTTTATTCTCAAATGTAATTTAAAAAAAACTAAATTGTAAGGTGTCCTCGGCACGGGAAACCCCAGTGAGGTCACATTATTTTTATTATTAATTATAGTTTGTATGCGAAAAATATGAACAAATAAATAAATATAAATAAATATTCCCTTCTCTAAAAAAAAAAATACATCTACGACACGATCAATCGACACACAACTCGAGAAAAAAAAAACCGTTCGATTCTCGACATGGTTGATATGAAATACTTAAATTAACATATTATAACAGAGACGAAGAACATTTAAGAAAAGGTAATATAGAATTTTAGGCATCTACAGGGCTTATGACCTGTAGATTGAAAAAATAACATTTTCAGGCGTTGCCTAGTATGTAGGTGAAATAATTCAATTAGATGAGTCACACCCGCATAAATAAAGGTTTCAGCTCTTTAACTTCACAAACATCAACAGGTGAAAGAATCGAAGGAATATAGATGTTCAAATATAGGCAGAATGGTGAATTTTACACAGTGTGTAAAGTGGCCACTTAAACCAGCCATTGACAGGTCATAAGCCCTGTAGATGCCTAGACTTCTATATTACCTTTTCTTAAATGTTCTTCATCTCTGTTGTAATATGTTAAAATATAATACAATTAAATAAAATTAAAGATAGGACAAAAAAAAAATACTACCTCAAGATACTATATTCCTTCAATTCTTTCATCTGTTGATGTTTGTGAAGTTAAAGAGCTGAAACCTTCTTCTTCACGGACCAGGTAATTTATCATCATAAGCCCTGTAGATGCCTAGACTTCTATATTACATTTTCTTAAATGTTCTTCATCTCTGTTGTAATATGTTAATATAAACAGCTCCCCAGGGAGTTGAATCCAGTCCTTGTCTACAAAAAATTGGACAAACTCAAAATATTGTTGAAATACTTATTTAAAAGGGTGTTTTCACACCAGAATATTGAATAGTCCCTGGGCTGGTACCTGAAGCGTAAGCCTGATCATCTTATAATCACGTGATAAAAACATGAAATGAATACAATACGCTGCGATTGGTGTACCGATGCAGTGCCCTGTGCACCATTAGGTTTGAAAAAGGAATGATGAATATGATGACTTTCACACTTTAAACTTATTTCTCATTTCCTTGTATCTTTTTCTTTTTCGCGAGGTCGACATCCAATTGCTCCATTTGATTGTAAAAAAATAACATTTAAAATGCGCGTCTTAAAACATACTTTTTGTCTTATACTTAGTTTCAATAATAAAGACTTATTTTATCTTATTTTATTTTATTTTATCTCTAATTCTTAATATTTTATATATATTTACATTTTCGACACTTGACACTTGTGCAATATTTACACACATGTCCACCCTCATTCCAATATAACACCCACTCACCCACCCTCTCACTCACTTGCACTCACACAAACACACTAGTATGTATTGTACGTGTATTTAATGTATTTCTGTGGATGTCTGTCATTGGTTTTATTCTCTGTATATTTTATTTGTTATATTTTTGTTACATGTATTACTCTTGATGTCCCCGACAAATATTTTTTTTAAAAAACAAAGGTAACCCTTTAAAACATTGATATTTGTTCGCAAAATCATTATGTCTAATAATAATTTTGGAAAACTTTTTAAAGCCAACCCTGTAAAAACTAAATGTCACAGATACAGAGCTTGCATAGCAATGATTCTCCTCTCCGAATGCGAATTGTGGCACCTCACTCATCAGCGGACGTCCAGGACGTGGCACCTCACTCAGCAGCGTCTAGGACATCTAAAGCCCGATGCCTTGTAAAGAAGGCGAGCGTGGTCAAGGCTCCCAGGAGACATCTGCAGTATGACCCAGCCAACTGTATCACCACCGCTTGATGACAGTTGTCAGTTGTCACCGGAGTTTGCTGCATCCATTTTCTTTCTTCTTCATTCTTTACAAAATCCAATCACCGCCATCCAAGATTATTACAGACATCTTTCAAAACTCAACGGTTTGCTGTTTTTAGCCTTAGTAAGATGCCTCGATTCGCATGCAATGAGGAAAATACTGCCTTCAGAAGCAAAAAGCATGTATTTGCAAAAGTGGTATTTTGAGATACGACGCTTATTATTTATCAACTTTATGCAAATAAAAAAAACTGTAAATAATCAAGTAAAAACTCAATATGACAATTGTTTCTAAAGCATAAAACCTGTATGCGTCTTGTCTACACTGAGTTTTTGCTAATGAATCTCTATGTATTGTGTTATTGCATTAAAAAACTCAAATATAATAACTTTTAAAATGATTTTTAACTCATTTAGAGATTTTTGTCAAAAACCTGCCTTTTTGCTTATGATGATGGTAAAATAAATTTTATGTTATGCAGTAAATACGACCTAAAAAATCAGAAAGAACCGTTAATGTTTTCTAATGATTCAGCTTATCCATACTATTTTAAGATTTAAAACAATGTCAAGATAGACGCAATAGCCAATAGCTAATAAAACAAGGTGTTTTTTATTGTTCTGTTGTAAAAAAAATAATTGCGCCGTTAATTAAATTGTAATTAAAAAGATAACTTACTGAATAGCTTCTTGCCCAACAGGCTTAAAAAATATATTTATGACACAAATATAAAGGCCCGAATGCATGGCCTTGCGGTACGCGTTTGGGTATATTTTTTTGAGAATCGTGAAGAGATTCTACAATTTGAATACTAATTTAGGCGTAAAAAACATACGTTAGACAAAAATAAAAATATGAAAACATTACAGGCCAAAGTCGCACTCGTCGACCAATTTATGGAGGAACAAGTGAACTTTGGGTTTTCGAACGCGACAAAAAACGCAGAACAAAAAATCTCGAATTTCGGAATAATTATGCGTGAGAGTGTTTGGAGAATACGAAATAAATTATTTTTTTGCATTACAAATTCAAATAAGCAATATTTAATTAAACCGTGCAAAATTTAAGCAAATAATTTATTAAATTTACATAATTCGGTGATTGATATAATCAATATGTAATTGTATATAATTTTTTCAAAACCATGTTATCTTTCACCTTCAGTTTCCAATATGCCCTCAGTGCAGTGGTGCATTGTTACTATCATCACCATTTACCTTTCCGCACAGAATGGTGCATAGAGCACTGCATTGGTATAGCAACCACAGCGTATCTCGATCATTTTTTGTTACATTAAAGTAAGGTAATCAGTCTTACGTTACAAGTGCCAGTCCAGGGACTATGAAATATTTTAGTGTAAAAACACACATGTGGGTTTCATGCTCCATAATCGATGACACACGTACTAAAACATTTTTCCTGAAATAATGCGATGACCAATAAAGCAATGTCATCGTTTTCTATATAATCTAATACATAATTTGTTTTTAAAAAGGTCTCCGAGATATGTCCATTTTTGTTTTAATTATGTTCAACTAAATGTATTTTTATTTTTATCTGATAATCTTTAATTGTATCAATCCCAGAATGAGTTTGTTAACTCATGGTGATACAATTGTGTTTTTGTACATTTTTGTATTTTGAAATAAAAAAAAATATATATATATATATATTATTAAACTCTAAAGGTATTGCACTGAAAGACGAGAGCATCGTTCTGCAGTACATCAACGCCGTCCTTACCATAGAGATACGAACAACAAAGGAACGCGGTCGATAAAATGTCCGCAGGGTGCAGTCAACGCCCAGTTCGGTTCATTCGACCAGTCAACGTCAGTCAGTCCAGCCAGTTTGAAGACTGCTCAACGCTGTCGTTCAGCTCCAGCATCTAGTTCAAAACCAGTTACTTCAACCCATCATCGCCACTACGCTCGCGCTACACAATCAAGTGCTGCATCTTTTTTTTATTTTTTTTATTTATTTATTTGGAAGTTCAACAAGAATACATAAAATACATACATTTTTTAAGTAAGCATAACTGACGTTCTTTATATATATTCTCAATTATAGAACTCCACCATCTTTCATAAATTATGTAAAATAAGAGTGTAAAATCAATTTAAGTAATGGCAAATATTAAGTTTAATGAAAGATAAGAATGAAAATTGAGTCAAAAAAATAAAATTGAGTTAAACATAAGAAACTAGATTTTTTTTTTTAAGAAAAGAAAAGAGAAATTAAAAACATATAAGATAGAATAAAATAGACTAAAATTAATTTACAAACACAAAAATAAGGATTAGGCATTTGATTTAAGATACAAAGTAATCTTTTTTTTATAATCATTTGCTCTATCATGATAAATGTCAATGTTATCTTATTCGCCATGTAATAAATACGCATTCAAACAAGATCCTCGTGTCTTCTGTCAATCTCTAACTGGGGTAGGAGCTCTAACCCTCATCATCATCATCATCAGCCATCTCTTGTCCAATGTTGAACATAGGCCTCCCCCTTTAGTCTCCATATTTCCCTATCCTGAGCCAACCGCATCCAACCACTTCCTGCAACTCGTCTTATGTCATCAGACCACCTTGTCTGAGGCCTGCCGACACTTCTTCTACCCGTTCTGGGTCGCCATTCCAGGACTTTTTTGGTCCATCTAGAGTCTGTGATTCTGGCTATATGACCAGCCCAGCTCCATTTCTGGTTGGCAGCCCTATGGACCACATCGGTGATCTTTGTTCTCGCTCTAATCCATGTATTGGTTTTTCTGTCTCTCAACGAAATACCCAGCATTCTCCTTTCCATGGCTCTCTGTGTCACTGATAATTTGTGTAAATCTTTTTTCGTGAACACAAAAGTTTCACAGCCATATGTCAGTACAGGGAGAACATAAGCATCAAAAAGTTTCTTCTTTTAGTAAATTAAATACTTCGGAGATTTTAGGATATATGAGAGCTTACCAACTCTAACCCTGAACAACCTCAATCCTACAAATATAAAAATAAATTAATATTCCACGGTAAGAGATGCATTTGTATACAAAATGCTTTGTTTGTTCAATAAACATTTTTTACCCATTTTTTTGCGATATTCTTAAGTTATCTATTGAATAATAAGAAATCAAGTCTTTTCGCTCTTAAATATACTGCCAGAAACTTCCCTTAAGCTATTATTGCACGGTATTATAAAAGGGGGTGAGTTTCCTTATGGAAGAATAGTTTTTTCTTATGATATTTACTCAGGTGCCTTCGCGATTTTATATTGGCAAAAAAACATTAACAGATGGCGTTACAAAACTTGCAAAGACTACAACAATGTTTTGAGTTTGTCCAAATTGTTGTAGACAAAGACTGGATTCAACCCCCTACCCCTAATACAACAGAGATGAAGAGCATTTTAGAGAAGGGAATACAAAAGTCAAGGCATCTACAGGGCTTATGACCTATCATCGGCTGGTTTAAGTGGCGACTTTACATACTGTGTAACATTCACCATTCTGCCTATATTTAAACATCCATATTAAAAGTAGGTAAAATCGGTAAAATCGGGGAATCGGGTTGTGGTCCCTTGGCTAATCCAGTCCAGAGGCCCGAGGTTCAAACCCCACTCTACCCCAACTTGTTTTCTATTTTCTCATAGTGAGTTATTTACAACTCGTTGAAAATGACCACTCAAATTGAAATATTTGTGTAAATTATAAGAACGCTAATATTTCTTTAAAAAAAAAAAAAAAGTAATATATATGTTCAAATATAGGCAAATATAGACAATCCTCCGTAAAACTACTCCATAAAAAATGTGCACTAAATTTTACATCTTTAACCCAATCAGCTTTTTTAGTACTAAAACATGCTTGCAGATTACAAATATTGTTTGAAGATTCTCTATTTGGAAACTAGTATTTCGAACATTATTTCCGAAGGACTATTTTTCTTTGATAGGATACCGTAGACATATTATTATCGGCATTCGCTGTGACATTTTTGGCATTATTCATTTAAAAGGGAATCGGCCAGTGCTTAATGTTAACTGTTACTGCTGAATGTCATTGTGTTATTTGTCAATGGAGTTTTATAAAAGTATTGTCTTAAATAGTGTAGAATAAAGCTACGCATATCGCGTGGTTAATAATAATTGTTGTTTGAGTTGATTTTCACAGAACTACAGAAAATATAGTCATTTCATAGATATTATGTACTTATATATGTAGGTATAAATAAATGAACTTTTTTTGTCGATTACCTATAAAATATATAACTGCTCGACACTTATGTCAACGCAATGTCCCGCAGCAGTCTCCTACAATGGTCTCTTCCCTTAGACAAAATCCAAACTTGTGCAGTACTCCTGAAAATAGCTTTCGTTTTAGAGAAATTAAGATGTTCATCCAGAATATTGAACAGTCTTGGGGCCACACAGAAATATTTCTCAGAGCAAAAGTCATATGTGTTTTTGGTATTAAATAATTCAAATTACAGGAAAACCTCGTACGAGCATTCTGCTGGGATCTCTTGTAATGACTAGAAATGTGTCAGTAACTCTTTTTAAAAAAATGTTTAATATCTAGTACCTTCTTGAGTTGGAACAATGTCGTAGATGAGAAAGTGGGGGGACAATGCAGCATCACTCTAAATATTAATTTTTGAACGTTTATTAGGGGGTTCACGATAGACGCAGTGCAACCTCCCCAGCCCACTATACCAGAGGTTGCCACTGACTGGAAAAGAGCAAAATACACAGTTCTGAGAGTGGATTATATTTCCTGGATATCTATATCAAATACGTGTTAGGAAATTGAAGGATTTTTTGCTGTGGACCTTCATAGGAACTTCTCTGCATTTGCTTAATGAAGAGAAAACTCATTCAAAAGAAGCCGGACTATTAATGTACATGATTAGGCTTTCCGTTCCACTTGAAGAGATCATAGCATTTTGGGTTCTGTTATCATTTATCGTCCTTATTACCTGTACTATTCTTACCATAAAAGATACTACCTCTTGTGATAAGTTATGGTGACTTATCACTTAATGGATGTGCCTTAGATCCTCACCAACGTTTCCATCCAAAGATCCCGTCAGTATTTCTACACTTTAAAACGACACAACATAGCATATCGGGGGTTGCGTACTGAGCGACGTCTACAAAGAAACCAATGGGTCAAAACGTAAAACTACTATTTCAAAAGGAGTTTAGTCGCCTTTCGTTTGATGCGCGGATGCGGTTTCTGGACTATTAAACATACACACTCAGTAACACGTTAAATTATCTTGCGTGGCATTCAACCACTCCGTCTAATGTTTGTGATGAAATTTGCCATCTTTGTTGAAATGCCCAACGATCTTGACAATAACTAATTAGAAAACAAAATGCAGACAGTCTGTCTATGAATTTTAATAAGGGTCATAAATTTGAAGATTAAATTACTGTGTTCAAGTACCTACGTACTATTATTTTGGTAGAAGCAACATACAAAATTGTTAGTTACGAATAAATTTACATACATTATGTCGATAATGTCGTGACTAATTTTTTTAGAAATTTGTTGGTTTTTATAATTTCTTGTATGTTCACTTCAGTTGGGATTTTTATTATTGTCTTAAAAAGGAGGTCAGAAAATAGAGATAAAAAACCTTGTAATTTTTGCGTTTTTAAAATTTTTCATAGCTGTTTATTGAATTTAAAAATCACCGTCATTTTTTTACTCGTGCCCAGTGGTGCAAAGGGCACTGCATTGGCATTCCAATCGCAGCGTATCTAGATATTTTTTGTTAAATAGAAGGTAAGGTGATCTCCATACGCTTCAGATACAAGTCCAGTGAATTTCCTTATTAAAATTATTTAGAATAATGTTTTGCATAATATTTATTAACATTTAAATATAATATTTTTATTTGTTCTATTAAACTAAGACCATTTATTTTTATATATCGTGTTATAAGCCGCACGATTTTTAAAGTTTTGTATTTTTGAAATCACTTTTTATTGTATTGAAATTTTTTTACATAAGCATTCTTCTAGACAATTTTTAATTCCCGCCAAACTGCAAAAGCAGTTTTTTGGAGGGATTTCTCTCTTTAAACATTTTGGTAACACAATATAATAATGTTTACGTAAAAATAAAAAAAAAACTTAAATATATCAATAAAATAAAAGTTTTAAAAAATTCAACACAAGTAAATAAAGTATTTTTGATACCGAAATATATAAAAAATAATAAACAAACACTTTTTTTTAACACTTTTAAATTGTTTGGTTTTACCCTTTTTTTTCACCCTAAACTTAGAATTTAAGAAAAAGATTTTTAAAACCAATTTTACTTTATTTTTATTTATATCACTATTCTTTATTTTTTCCGGAAGTCTCATTACTATGCGTGGAAGTATACACGCCCTGGTCCTCTCTCCACACTCATTTAGAGCTCTTCTTTCTACGAAATTTCCTCTCACTTTTTGGCGCGTTTCATGCTTATGTGATATTGGCGTTTTGTAGAAATCCACGAAGTCCTCCGTTACCAGGCGATAACGTATCATATTCTGTACCGTCAAAACTTTACACATCGGGAAAAGATTTTTGTAGTCATTTTGACAAGTTATCATGTTGGTTTTACTTGCTAACATTTTAAGGAATCTAACTTGTCATTTTTTTATCCTCTTTGTATACGTTGTAAATGTTACCCCGTAACAACTCACCCCATATGATATGATTGACTCAACCAGCGCATGGTATAAACAGTACAGGTGGTTTCGCATGTGACGTCTCAAGATCTCTTCCTCTTCTTCTCGGTGAGTTTTGCTGATAGATCAGATGACTTACCGTAAACCGGAAATCAACCACAACTCTCTTTTCGTTGGTTGATTCGAAAGAACTTGTGATGCCGTTCAAAGTAGTTTGTTCTAATTTAAATATTAAAAAAAAAAAAAATGCATTTTCCAGGAGCTTCACGGTACAATTTAATACTCTCTTAATTTAATTTAATACTTTCCTTTTTTTTAAAAATGTTATTACTATTTTATTTTATTTTTACACCTGAGCATGTTTTTCATTCTTTATTTCAATTCTTAATTTTTAATTACTCTTACAAATTTTCTTCATCTTTAGTATTATTTCCATTTGTAAATACTCACTACAAACTACAAACTTTAAAATATCTTTTTTTCACTTAAATTTTAATTTTTAAACAATTTTCATTTATGTTTTTCTTTTTCCTTCTCTTTTTTATACTTTCATAATTAACCTTACATATAATTGCTTTATAATATGGAAACTTCACTGGTCCATTAGAATTAAGTCTAATTGTGTAAAATATTACATTTTGTAACTGTACTGTATGTTTCCTGAATAAAAGAAAATAAAAAAATAAATAAAAAAAATAAAAAAATTGTAATATCCAATTTCCTGTAGGGCAATACTTCATCATTTTCGGATCTCGAATAATTCGTTATTTGTACCTCAGAGGCAGACGGATGCAAATCCAAACGTCAAATGTTCAACGAAAGCCTAAAGAATCTACTTTCTCCAAGTGATTTATAATAATTAATAGCATAAATTTATATTTCAAGTATCTAAATAATAATAATAATAATAATCAAAGTTTATTAACAAAAATAACAATAACTTTATCTACTACATGCACATTTAGGTAATAGATTTCTCTGGATCATGTCTAGTCTGCCTAACTAGGTACAGCCTGTTTTAAGGCAGACATTTTTATGCAAAAATAAACAATAAAATTACTACCTACTTGTTAATATACTATACAGTTATACAAATTAATTTATTAGGAATTTATTTTTAGTAAATTTTCCGATTTTTCTCGTGATAAATCCAGTAACCAATTTTTTACAAATTTGTTAAATTGAATCCGGGTCATGGTTTTGCAATCTTTGGGTAACATATTAAATATTTTGGGGCCCAGAAACCTGATTTTTTTTTCCCGAATTCAGAGTTTGTGATAGACCCCATGACCCATCCTCTAGTTTGACTTCTGGTAGTGTGGGAGTGTTCCTTTTGGGATTTGATGGAATAATTTACTTGCACAAACATTATTATTCTAAAAATATATAATTGTCTTATATCTAAGAATATGTGTATGTATACATATGTGTATGTATATATGCATGTATATGTGTGTATGTACGTGTATGTGTGTATGTAAGTGTATGTATCGAATTCCTCGAATAACTTGACGCTGGGGTATAAATACATTGGTTCTTTCATTATAGGACTTTTTATTTTTATTTCATTATAGAATTTTTTCAAAATAAATGGATATGATCACAAACTGGATACAAAATCGGAATGTCATTTTTATGTTATTAACATAAACGGAAAATCTGCCTTTTACAAAAATTTTTAATACTAACATATTTGGCTTAATATGTATTTTTTTAAGAAACCATAAATTTCCTTTTTCCAAAATTTATCAAAAAAATTGAACCTAAACATTATACAAGATTTATATTTAAAAAAATATAACCTAAAAATCATACAACATATTTAACAGAAAGTTTAAACAATTCAAGAATAAATGTAAAAAACAAATTAAATAATAAAATATTTTAAAGTAAAATAACAAGAAAATTATAAGTACTGTTTCATACAGCTGGGCAAAGTGAACTAAAAATTCTATATATTATGAAATGCATAAATAAATCAATATATTTACCATTCACCATCTTTGAAAGGGTTTGTTTGAAAGGAACAATACCCTACACTAAATATATCAGATACATTATATTATTTTTTTATATTTGTTTTTGCACCACAACATGCCAGGAGGCTCTAATAACAGTGGTGAATTACATCACAGGCTTGAGAAAAATCATATTTTAATTTTTGTGTTCTCACCGGGAATCGAACCCGGAACCTTCCGTGCGTGAGTCAAGCGTCTTGACCACTACACCACGGAGGCCGCCGGAATATACGTAGGAATAACTTTTGCCAAGTTCATAAAGTCTGTTCAATACGGCATTACAAGTATACACTGTCCGTGAATTTTTGCTACAAAACGGTGGCACCTGCATAGTCATTCTTCATTTCATCAAGTTCTGGATTTGCGTCCGTCTGCCTCTGAGGTACAGATATAATATTGTCAAAGCAATCGTTCTTTCACACTATTTGACACTATATGGGTGACATCTGTTAAATTTTTGCTTTAGTTTTTCCATTGCAATATTCTTCGTTTAGTCTTTTCAAATTCCTGATATATTTCATGTTCGTATATTGCGAATTCAAAAGATAATTAATGATAGGGATTTGGAAAATAATTCCAATTACACTGGTTATTGAATTCAAACGTAGCATAGTGTTTATTTGACGAACCAATTAATACTCCGCCTTCAAAGTAAAATAATGAATAATTAGCAAAGGTATTTCGAAATAATAATCCAATTTACAAATTGATCAGAAACTCTGTAACCGCTATGGGAAGTTAACATTTATGTTCAATTTAATCTACAAAGTAAAATTAAGTTATATTTAGATATTTACTTAGCGAAAACCAAATGGCACCTTTATAACGCCTGCACTCACAAAACAGCAAAATTCAGCAGAGTTTTTAGAATATATGTCTCAGAAGAATTTCGGTGGTGCGGTTGTTTGACTTTGTGAGAAATGAAGAACAACTGTCATCAAGCGAAGACGATGCGGTTGCTACGGATGCCCTCTTGCTTGCCTACTTTACAAGGCATCAGGTTCTCGACGTCCCGGACGTCCACAGCTGACTGTGTGTCGGCAGTTCGTGTCAAAACTACATGATGCGAACTTGACGTGGGCGGATGCACAGGAGCTGGCAGCCGACAAAGATGCCTGGAGGGCTTCGCGGACATCATATTGTTTTAATTAGTTCTTTCATACAGTTATCGATGTATATGTTGAACAACCATAGTGACATAACACATCCCTGTCTGACTCCTTTAGTAATGTTAAACCACGATGTGAATGACCCATTCACCTTCACACATGCTGTGCTGTCCTTATACAGTGACGCAATAGCCCTTGTCAGGTTACCATTCACTCCATACTCCGATAAAACCTTCCGCAATTTCTCTCTGTTAACACTATCAAATGCCTTCTGCAGATCGACAAATGCGCAGAAAAGTTTCTGGTGTTCAGCCAGAAACTTTTCTGTCATATTTTGTGCCATGTCTTTCTCGGTCTTCCTCCACCTACATTCGCATCGTAAATGCATTCAGCCGTTCTTTCGCTGTCCATTCGTTTTACATGTCCAAACCAACCCGGCACCCCTTTCTTGATTCTGTCGATAATGCATGTCTCAGCCATACACAGTTCACGGATCTCGAAATTTGTGCACCTATCATACATCGTTTTACCACACAATCGCCAGAGGGATCGCATTTTGACAGCATTTAACCTACTAACATCATCATTTTTCCAATTCCACAGCACTAGACTCCATTGTGAACTTCTAGTTTTACCTCCTGCGAAAATCATTTGTTTGCCAAAGTAGATTTCAGTGCACCGTTCACCCTGTTCCCGTCGCTCACCCTCCTTTCCATCCCTAGTAAACATACTTTCCAGATACACTAATTCTTCTACCTGATTCAGAATATCTCCGTTAGCACTGATCTCACGTTTAGTTATATTTTCATCCCTTCCAAAAACCATCACTTTCGATTTATCAACATTCATAAGCAAATCGTTTTTTTGCATACATCGTAGACTTTTGTTACCAAGAATTACACTCAAAAACACACAAAAATGGTCATTTTGTAAATAGGGATCTTCGATATAATAATGATTTTTCCAAACCTTATCTATCTCTTTTGAAACATACGTTGATTTTTGTGTTAAGCTGTGATTTTTATTCCTTGCTTTTCGCGTAGCCAATTGAACACACATGTCTAAATCATTCAACAGTCAATTGTATTTTTTGCATCGGTATGCCCCAATTTCTCCACGATTCCCAGTTTCCTTTCTTGCTGCGTACATGTTTATTTTCACATCAAAATGTATTGTCACATTCTGTCTATTTACTGACAAGGGATCCATGTTCGCTTCATCCCTTGCCATTGAGAATCTTTACAATCATCCCGTATTGATTTGTCGACGAGTAAACATACAATTTGGAATGAAAAAAATTACAATGTGCGTAAAATCGTGTAATATCGGTTTCTGTATCCGATACACAGAAAGGCCTCGATAGTCTGAACACACAAAATATTCGGCTGTTCGAAGCGTTGCTATTAAAGTATTTAGATATTTTGCTGGGAATTTTTCTCACTACTACTATCATCGCGCCATTTCCCCGTAAGGGTAGGCAGAAAGAATGAACCGCCACACACATCTATCCGGGCATACATTCCTAGCTTCATTTATCTTGTCATTCATGCCCTTTGGTTCTGTCTGCTTTTGACACGACAAGACTTACATTTTTTAATTTTTTTTTATTGTTTTTATTTTTTATTTATTATTAATAAAATTATTATGAAACAAAAAAAAGAGTTATTATGAAACTTATTTGTGACCGTACAAAAGAAAATTGTTTTTTTTTGACAGTACATAACATCATACATATTAATACATCCGAAATAGAAAGAAAACATTATCGTATAAGAAACATAAAACACCATCTATATAAATTACATTAATAATTATCACTATCAAAAAGATTTAAGAAATATTTTTTGATTGCGACACTTCTGGATTTTTTATTCAATTTTTCGTGTCTAAGCTCATCGGGCAGTTTATTTTATTCGGAATGGCCAATATTTTTCTAAGACCGACTGCTGAACTTCGTTGAGTGAAACTTAGACACATGAAGATTCCCTGAGTAACGCGAATTGTAATTGTAATTGTGAATATCATGACCCAATGTGTATTTTAAATTTGTGTGAGCAAAAAAGTTGATGATATTTAAAATAGTATTGGTTATGTCATGCAGTGGCATAACCTTGAAAGGAAGTATCTTTGTTTGTCGTTAGATATCTTTGACATGGCATTTAAGTCCAAGAATGTTTCTTAGAGCTCTATTCTGAAGAACTTGTATTTCCGAGATCTGATTTTTGCTGGCAAAACCTTATATACATGATAGATAAGATAGGTGGGAATGTATCATAGCGTTACTACGCAAAACGACGCAAACAAAATGGAATGACGATTTTGGTTTATCTGATCATGCCACGTCTTCTTTGGTCGTCCTTGTCTCTCGTTACCGTTCATTTTCGCCATATTTACTTGTTTTACCATTCTTTCGTCGTCCATTCGTTCTACATGACCATCTCAGAGACCCTTTCTTAATCTTATCAGCTATACTTGACTCAGATTTACATTCTCTGTACGTCATTTCATCTTTGGTAACCCTGTCGTACATTGATTTCGTGGGAAATGTTTGGAAATTCGTCGAAAAGATCGCATTTCAACAGCGTTCACTCGGCTTTCATCCTTCCTCTGCCAGTTCCATGTTTCACTTCCATACATACAAGTGTTGGGACTAAAACCCCATTGCGCACTGCCAGTTTAGCTTCGATTGACATAATTTTATTAGCAATTAAAGTGCTTAGTACGCCGCTCATATTTTTGCCCGCATTCATTCTCCTTTCGACATCTTTTTTTACTCTTCCACTTCTTGAAAACATACTTCACAGATACACAAATTCTCAACTCTTCCATATAATATGTTAGCTTTAGTGAAACTTGTGAAGTTTTGGAAATGTTGTGTGTTCAAACATAGGCAGAATGGTGAATATTACACAGTGTGTAAAGTGGCCACCTAAACCAGCCACCGACAGGTCATATCCCTGTAAATGCCTAGACTTCCATATTCGCTTCTCTAAAATGTTTTTCCTCTGATGCAACAATGTTATATCTAAATAACTCCCTTAGGAAGGAAATTCAGTCAGTCTGCAAACATTTGGACATACTCAAAACATCGTTGAATGTTTATTTGTGTTTATTTCAATCCGATCATTTTACATTATTATAAACTCTTAGAAGATCTTATACAGTCATGAAAATAGATATGTAAGTAAATTTTCATAAAATGACAATTATTATTTGTTAATATTGCATGTCCGCTACCTAGTTGGAGCATATGGTGTCAACAAAGATCCTCCAAGCATCTCTGTCAGCTGCCAGCTCTTGTGCATCCTCCCAAGTCAGGTTCGCGTCCCGTAGTTCTGACACAAGCTGTCGACGAACAATCAGCCGTGGACGTCCAGGACGTCGAGAACCTGATGCCTTGTAAAGTAGGCAAGCGTGGTTAAGGCTCTCAGGAGGCATCCGCAGCACATGGCCAAGCCAACCGTATCCCCTCCGTTTGATGACAGTTGTCGCCGGAGTTTGCTGCGTCCGTTCTCTCGTTGATTCATTCCTCACAAAGTCAAACCACCGCACACCTTAGATTTTTCTGAGACACCCATTCTCGAAACTCAAAATTTTGCTATGATATGAATACTTGAAAAAATACGTTTAAAAAGTTAAGACCTGTGACGTCACTCACCCCCACCCTTTCAATTTATTCGGCAATATAAACAAAGGGGTGAACGTGTCAATGATAACAACACGATGTTTCACTTAGCCTACCCCTAGATGTGAAACTTGCAACCACCGACCGTTACGTAAGCAAACGCGTGTGCATAATCGAATATCTATCATAAGTGCCTACGGGGCAATTTTTATCTGTCCTTTGGGCCTATACTAATCGTCCCTTCTGCTATTCACTTTCACGCCTTCATTTACGGATTCACACATACACGCACGCACGTGAAAGTATATTCAAATTCGTTGCAACAGAGAGAGAAAACTCTTTTGAGAAAGGAATATGGACGTCTAGGCATTTACAGGGCTCATGACCTGTCATTGACTGGTTTAAGTGGCCACTTTACATACTGTGTAACATTCACCGTTCTGCTCATGTTTGAAGATCCACATCTCCTAAACTCTTCTATCTGTCGACTTTAGTGAAGTAAAAGGGCTGAAACCTTTACCACA